>NW_004524705.1:4042817-4049870 GCF_000260255.1 Octodon degus | reverse complement strand
GGGGCTGGATCCTTCCTTCTGTTGCTCCATGTCCAGCAACTGCAGCCTGCTGAGGGTCTGCTGCATCAGCTTCCCTTTTCAAGCCTTTCGTCTCACTGCCACCACTCTTTTCCCCAGCCTTCGCCATGCTGTTTGCTCTATGTGTCTTTAAATGGGAAGAGTCCACTGGACTGCATGAGGTCAGGGCTGCTGTGGCTGGAGCTTATAGAGGGATGGTGTAGCAGGTGTGGTTCCGATCTTCAGGAAGCTCCAGGTGAACTTCTTCTGGCTGGGGTTGATTTTTCAGTCAAGTGGATTTCTGGAAAGGGTGTAGGCCTCTGGACTGAATCATTTTGCATTGGTAGCAGATGTCCAAATAGCCACAAAAAGCAGTAGCAGGAGAACAAAATAGCTTTGTCCAAGGTGACCACAGCATGTGTAGCTTGTCAGAGTCCATTCCTAGCAGAGCTACTTCCATCGGTAAGCAGGGTGTGCTCAGCATCGGACAGAGGGTTTATTCTTCTAAGTCTGGTTGGCTCAAGAACAGTTTATTGGACAGTGCCAGGCAGGCATGGTCTGGTGGGTCCTGCTGTGTGGGAACGTACGTGGCAGGATTGAGTGGTTTTATCGCCACAAGTGTCAGGCAGGAGTTTTTCATAAGAGTCCTTAGTACTGGGTCAGGCCCAGCACAGAATGTGGTGCCTAGACAGTTAGGTCTTGGCCTAAGCTTTTTTGATCAGAATGACAGAGGCCAAGTGTTCTCACAGGCAGCCCCTGAGGCTTCTCAGACACTCACAGTCTAAGTAAGGAGGACGGTTTTTGTGAAATCAAGGATTTAGATTTTATGGAAGCCAACAACTCCAAGAAATTTGTGGACTTCTTGAAATCAGTTTTTGACAGATATTGTAGCAGAGCTTTGTGTCTTTCCAGCAGGACGGGTGTGTCAGAAGGGTGCTTCTGCGGCTGAGTGCAGGCAGCGGCCAGCTAGTACAGGCTCAGTTGGCTGGAAGTAGACACGTTGGAGCAAGGAGTGAAGGGGTCGAGTTGACAGCAACAGTGACAGCTGACAAGGAAGGCAAGGCAGAGTCCTCGGGAAGAGTGGGCCTCTCCCTCCCCCATTTTTTTTTTTCTTTGTGCAGGGCTTCATTTTTAATGGGATAAAATTGCCTTTTCCTGCAGTCAGGGACTGTGGATTTTGGCTAATTCCCATTCAGTGATCCTGTGATGTGTGCTGTATACCCTGGAATGATGGCACAGCAGACAGAGGTAGGTGCTCTTCAGAGAGCCCACTGAGATGCCCCCCTGGCCACACCTCTCATGGGGACTTATGCATAACTTAGCTAAGAGGGGACAAGGACTCTGTTATGCCATATGTTGATCAATACAGACCTGCAGATAAGAGCACAACCATCCACAGAGCCACAGAGCCACAGAACCACCCAAGCAGCCACAGAAGCCAGTGTTTCCTGGCCTTGGTGCATGGAGGAAGCACCCTCATGCTGCCTGATCCACTCACTCACACATTTAGCAGCCCTCAGAGGTTAAACATTCTCACCCCCTTTCCTTGGGGGTGGCCTTAACTTATGAAAGTTAATCAAGCTCTTCTTCTCCTCAGAGTGAGGACTGACAGACCGACTAACTGGGCTCCTTCATGGTCTTACCAGTATCAGGCAGACAGGCAGACAGAAACAGACAGACAGAGTGTGCCCTCCTGCCTTTGGGAGCTACTGTTAGCCACTCAAGCAGACAGCCAGGAATCCTCTGAGGGCCTGGAGAACCCTGAGGGCATGTCTCTCCTTGGGGTCCTGGAGAGGTCCTTGCTCCGTCCTCAGTGGCCACGACTGGTGACAGAAGAGGCCAGCACCGTCTGTTGTCCTGGGTGCTGCACCAGAAGCGGGAATGTGGAAAGGACCCCAGGATGTGGAGGCAGAATTACTAGCCTCAAGGGGCTCTGGGGGGAATCATTCCCAGAGCATCAGCCCCAGGCTCTGGTGGTTGAGGGCTCCTAGGTCGCACACAAGCAGGAGGCAAAGAGATATAAAGGCAAGAGGGAACAGCCTGGCATTCTGGTGTGCTAGCAGGGCGAGATCACTGGTCACAAGGGTAAACTAACGAGCACCATGCTGCCACCAGGCTTCCTGCGGGCTCGATTATGCCTGCATGCTTACAGGGGCTAAGAAAGCAGTTACAAAGCCATGAGGCAGTTACAGAGCTGGGCAGCTTGAAAAGAACAAAATTTTAAAGAGAACAGTTTCTCTTATACTTTTTTTTTTTTTTTGCTTTCAGTTCTAAAAAAAAATAGCACTTAAAAGTTTCTATTTACAAATAATATTTGAAATTAAAATGCTAATGAAGCTTAAATATAGAAAGTGTACAATCACAGAAGTTTTATTCTTTGGAGTTTTTTTAATATACCAAAATCTGTTTAGATATACTGCCTAAATGTACTCATTTCCAAGGTGGTTTTTTAATGTATCAAATAAATGCAAAACATATTACAGAAATCTATCTTCTTTCTTACTGTTTTGTTTATAGTTTGACAATTCTGTAATTTTTGATGTCTCCAAAATAAAACAGGAGCAACAGACAGGCTATACCGCCAAGCAAAATGTAAAATAAATGAAATTGACTTTTTCCTACTTCCTAGCCAAATGCACATAGAAAGACAAAGAACACAGTGGGGTGAGCTGCGGCACCCGTGGGTCCAGGTAGTGCTGATCCAGGGCTGCGTCTGCCTGAGAACTTGGTGATTGTGATCCCAGTGGGGAGAGGAAGGCAGGTCGCATGTCCAGCTGAGCTGAGCTTGGACTGGTGCTTGCCTGTAGCCTGCACTCATGCCCAAGTCTGCCTTCTTCTTGGTGGGGCAGTGAGGCCATGGCAAACAAGCCAGGATGAGCCAGGACATTTTGCTCTGTCCTCGGGTCTCTCAGCTGAGAGCCCCTGCACAGAAAGCAACCCACAGACCTGCAGTGCAGCCCGGAAGGGCCTGGAAGGAAGTTCCACACTCCGTGCTCAGGCTTTGTCTTACCTACTTTCAATGTGCTGGGTACCAGCGAGGGCAGCAAGGGACATGGTTTTCTTGAGTTCGGCCAAACCTGTCACCTCTCTGAGAAGGATACGGGCTGAGGCCAAGAAGAGACCAAACATCAGCAAGAGAACATGCAGTTTGATATGAAGAAGGAGACCGGTAGCACTCAGCAATAGTCTGAGAAGGAAGGTTCTATGGTTTTGCAGTGTGCTGTGCTAGAATCCTTCACATCTTTAGTAACTTTTTGTGCAATCCCTATCTCAATGCTGAGTTCAGGACTACTTAACACACCCACCTTCTCTGAGATTTGCTAATGAGGGAAGGAGAACCAGACTATGACGTGTTGTCATAACATGTGGTGCTTAGAATATCCTCGCAGTCTATGAGAAATAGAGCTTTGTTTTGATTTGGGTGTTTTTGCTTTTGTTTTCCTCTTCATTCATGTGCTGTGAGCACCTGCTCCATGGCCTGCCCTTTCCTGAGCCTAGTTTCCTTGCTTTCCATATGAGGAGATATCACACAAAGGACAATTGAAATATCTGAGATGATAGTTGTGCAGTTTCCAGAGAAGGAAGGAAAACCCTTTAGAGTGGTGTATGTTCAACTTTGTATTCAGAGAAAGCCCAGAATGATGCTGCTGCAGAGAAGCGCAGAGTCTGTGGTGTGCTCCTGGTTGGCATCCACTGAGACAGGTCTGGGAGGTATTCATTGTCATCATACAAAATCCGAGTACCCTGAGGGGCATGGCCAAGACAGTGGTCATTGGTTCTCCTCCCAAGGATGAGAACTTACACCTCAGAATTGCACATTCTGCAATTTAATTCAGCATCATAACTCCACTCGCAACAGGTATTTATCGTACAAATTGGAGAACAAGAGTGCGTTTCAGTTCCCAAAGTGAAGAAGAAAGACAAGCTTCTTGATGTTGTGCAGTTTATTGTGTATAAAGATAGCCACAAAGAAGAAAGGCAAAAGACAGGGACAGCATATGTCCTAGTGGACTACAGGAGAGAACAGAGCATAAGGCTGAGACCCAGCCTCAGCATCAGAGAAGACCTGCGGAGCAAAGCAGTGGACTGAGACCTAATCCGTGAGCAGTCGGTTGCTCCTGCGGAAGGGAGGATGAAGCACGTCAGACGTGGCATTCCAGAAGGAATGATATGTGCAGTCCTGGAGGTATAGAAGGTACAGTGTGTGCGAGACGTAAGAGTCATTGAACTCCTAGCAAATCCATAGAAACTTCTGATGCATTCATCGATATAACTTTTATATAATTTCAAATAAAGTGAGGGCATGATAAGAAAATTAAATTTAAATGTTTATTGGAATAGCTGTACCAATGAATGATCTTATTTCAAGAAATATTCACATGAATATTTATTATAGAATAAATGAACCTAATTTTAAAGGATTGCTAACATTAAATATGTTAACTGATTTGACTCCTTAAGACTCTCACTAAAAACGTTAAAAAGTATAAATGTAATATTAAAACCAAAAAGTTTCTGTAATAAGATTAGAAAAGAAAGGAAATGAGACCGTGATCCTACCAGAGGAAAGAGCCATCAACCAGCAGGATTGTTGCCGAGATTTAGTTATTGTAACATCACGAGGATGAATTTTGCTCCTTGTCCTCCTCAGGCTGAACTGAGGTCTAGCATGAGCACTTCATTTGCATGACACCAAGATGAGGCCTTCCAACCTGGAGCTCATCCCGGGGAGACGGCGGGTGGCATCTAGGTCATACTATTTTGAATAATTCGTTCCGATTTCTTAAGCTTGATTTAAGAAACTTCAGGATGGTCTTACAATCCATTATACAAATGAGTGCCACAGTATTTGGACCACGTCATAAACTGTCTTTCCAAAGTCTTAGTACTGAGAAGACATCACTCGTGTGGACCCATGAGGTTTACCTTACCAGACTGGGGATCGGTTTGTGACCAGCATGGCCCAGATGAAAGAAGATGTTTATCTTCTTTTTCTTTATTTAAAATATTTATTTGTATGTTATTTATTTATTTATTTGGTACAGGGTCTCACCACACAGCTCAGACTCGTAGTGATCGTGCCGCCTTAACCATACTAGCACTGGGTTTAGGCCCAGTTTCGGTGGCCAGCATGGTGTGCCTAGGGTTCCAGGGACAGCATGGCATGTGGAGCCAGGGATTGAACCCGGGTCCTTGCACTTGCCGGGCAGGCGCTTAGATTGCTGAGCTATCTCCCTAACCTGGTTTTTTTGGCTTCTAATTGTTTGTTGATTGTTGAAGAAATGAAATACCAGATTAGGTTCCAATTTCTGCACTGCAACTTGTAGCTTGGCTTCTTACCGCCTTTGCTGGCTGGATACACGTATTCACCTCCTCGTGACTTCTTATCTACAGCGTGAGGCCAGCCGTGCCTCCCAGGATCACTGGGGACGGCCAGGATCCAGCATCCATGAAAGTCACCATGCTGCCCAGAACCCAAGCACTGCACTGAGCTCTCCACCCCTCTCTCCCATGGGCCCAGCTGGCAAAACCACAGCAAGGCCGTTCCACCCACGCTGCAGGCAGCCTGGCACCGTCAGAGCCTGCCAGTAGAGTCGAGGCTGCTGTGGTGATTATTATCATGCACATAGGGAAGAAGGCCTGACCTGAGAGCTCATGAAGTTTCTCCCCAAGACTGCTACCATGACCTGATGACTATTCTCCTGCAAATGTGGGAGAAAAAGGACAGGGATGACAGAGGATTAAAATAGCTCATACATTGTATATTGTTATCTTCAAAGTAGTTACTCAGAGTACAAGAGATGAATGAAAATATTTCCAAACAATGTTAGCACAAACCTTTCTTTTCAATGAATTAACTAGAAGTTTAAGTACCTAGAATATATTTTTTCTTTCCCTTCCTGCTGTTCCCTCATTCCTCACTCTAGTTTTTCTCTCTCCTTTTGAACAGTTCCCATTTCACAATATCTATTGTACTTTCTAGTCCTTACTTTTACTTTCAATTTCTCACATCAGGGAAACAATACAATGTTTCATGTTTCCCATGTGAGACTGATTTCACTTATGGGTAATGTCTCAAATTGCATCCATTTTCCTATAAAAGTCTCAAGTTTATCCTCCTTTTTGGCTGGGTAGTACTGAATTGCATAAAAATAATACTTTTTATTCATTCTTTGGTTGGTGAGCATTTGGGCTCTTGAAGAGTTAGCTGTGACACACCATGCTGCTGTAAACCTGGGTGCACATATGTCGCTGTGGCATGATGTATGAGGACATACTCAGAAAGGGAAGAGGTGGGTTGAGTGGGACATCTAAGCCTAGTTTTTTGAGGAATCTCTGCACTGATTTCTTCAACGGTTGCATCAGTCTAGGTTCACATCGACAGTGGAGCAGGGCTTTTTCCCCAGAGCCCCTCCATCATTTGTAATTGGTTTTCTTGATGACAGACATTCTTTCTGGGGTGAGATAGAATCTTAGTGTTCTTTTAATTAGCTTCTCCTGAATGACAAAACATGTTGAACATTTTTCGCATATTTATTTTCCATTTGCCTTTCTTTGACATTGAGTATTCATCTCAGATGCCCATTTTTGGATTGGGTCTTTGAACTGGGAGGGGTCTTTTTTCTCAATTCTTTATATATTAGATATGAGTCCTCTGTCTGGGGACAGCTAGCTAATTTTTTTCCCACTCTGTGGGTTGTCTTTTCACTCTGTCGGGGATTATGTTTTTCTGTGCAAAGGTTTCTAATAAGGTGAAATCCCAGTTGTTGATTCTTTATATTATTTCCTGTAAATGTGGGTTTTGTTCATGAAGTCTTTACCTACATCTATGTCTTCAAGAGTTCCATGTATTTTCTCTTCCCGCATATTATGTTTCTGTTTTATTATCTAGATTTTTGATCCATTTTGTTGTTAGTTTAGTACATAGAGATATACTTGGGTCTATTTGCAGTCTTCAAATGCAGGAAACCAGTTTTTCCCACACCATTTATTAAAGAGACTATCTTTCTGCTTAGATAGTAGTACTCTGATATGTAAGGCCCCTTTGTCAAAGAT
>NW_004524705.1:4036509-4042268 GCF_000260255.1 Octodon degus | reverse complement strand
TCTTCTCATTGAACTAAGAGAAAATAGCTGTATATATATCCTAACTATTTTGTATATACAGATATACATATATATTTTTTTCACTACAAAATGGTCCTTCACTTATATCCCCCCTTTTTGTTTGGTTTTGTCAGAGATGGGTATTCCATTGCCATTCAAATATTCTAGGTGCATGAATTCAGCAAAGTAATCCAATATAGTCCAGTAGTCCATAATGGTAGTGGGTTATCTGCAGGGCTGGCAATGTCAGAAGTTGTTAGGAAATCTTTTTCAATAAGAAGTTATTCATCTTTAACTTAGTCTCCAAAATATCCAGGAAGAGACCAGTACAACACGCAAGCAGTAGAGGAATTGCAGGAGCCAGTTTTGGAGAAGCTAACTGTGTATAAGAGAAAGGCTGAGTACAGACTTAAGGCGACTACTTCGTGAGTGCCCCTGCTGGTGCCCCCAGCCTCCGAGGCTGGGAGAGCCGAGCTTCGAGGGCAGCAGAGGACGCGTGCGGCCCTGCGGGTACTGCCCTTTGTCCGCTGTCAGTGAGCAAGCCAGGTGCGAGCCCCGCGGGCCAAGCGCAGCCAGGCTCTGCGTGCGCTGTACCTGTTCGGCTTCCAGCCACGCGCCAGCCACCTCTGAGCAAGCTGCAGATAGTTCACAGCGATGAGAAAATGAAGCACGGTATATTTAGAGGCAGACGATCTCGTGTATATGTTTGAAAGAGTAAGGCTGACTTTATAATTCCCCGCTAGTCTCCATATCACAAAGCATCGGTGGCAAAAGTTTACTTCCTTTTTACTGTTTCTGGAAATTTTGGTGAATGTTTTATAAGAATTATAAACCTTTTTCATTTTTAAAAGTGTTTTGAACCTTTGAAAAAGTTATTATTGGTAAGAACAGGATTTTTCTATTTTTACATAAGTTGTTAGACTCAGAAATTCAAGGCAAATATTTCAAAATCCAAAACTATAAATTCTTTCATTAAAAAAATTGAAATTCTTTTTAACTGGACTTCATATTCCAGGTTCATAATCAAAGTTTTAACTCCCACTTCAACTGTAAGTACCACATTGTCACAGTGAATTCTGTCACTCAGAATAACAGTTGTCAAATGAAACATATTGGCTTTATGAATAATTTTAATTTTTAAATGAGTACAAACACAGCATGCACTTGTGCATTTCAGGCAATGCCATGTAAGTAGGTTGCAAAGGGCGAGCAGAGTTCGAAGGCTGAGCCACTGAGCTCGGGAACTGCCTTTCTAGTTAGGAGCAGTGTGGAGCAGAATGTGAATTGAACTTGTAGGAGCGATCCTCATAAATCTTTTCGTTTTAAATACTAGTTGTGTCTAATTCATTTTGGGTAAAACTTAATTTTTAAATATATTGGAAAAAGTATTTAGCAATCTTCTATGAATTCTTCTCTGAGAAGCTCCTGCATTAAGAGAAAGAAAGCTGCAGTTTTCCCCCCAACGAGGACGGGCATGCTTTGCTTTCCAAATTCTTCTTAGCATTGCTCTTTTATCATTCGCGGGGCAGAGTAAACAGCTACAGTGAGGCGCATGCTGCTGATCTCAGCACATGTGCAATGCGAACCGAGGACACCCCGCCACTGCATATACTGCCAAAGCCTAGTTAGGCCCTGTCTGGTGTCCCAAGCAATTTGGGGTGCTTTTGCAAAAACAATATGAACTGAGTCAGTTCAAAAACAGATGTTTGGGGGCTGGGGAGATAGCTCAGTGGAATAAGGGCTTGCCTGCCAAGCTCAAGGTCTTGAGTTTGATCCCTGGTTCCAGAAAAAACAAAAACTCCCCCGATATTTGGTTTTCCCTTTCTCGAGCCTGGGGAGTAGAAATCAGGTGGCCTGCACAGAGGGCCACAGGGGGCTCTTTCTGGCTCGCAGCTGACTGGCCTCGTGCTCTAACTTCTCAAGGTGGAGAACAGAGAAAGAGGAACTTCTTTGTCTTTGGATGAAACAATCAACTCCGTTCATGAGGCTAGACCACACACATGATATGACTGGCTACCAAAGACCCTAACAGCTTGGCCGCTATGATTAAAGATTAAACATTCAGCGTCAGTATTAAGAAACATAAATATTTTGTCCTGATTGTAAGTGGTATACTCATAGAATTACCAGGTCTAACTACAAAAAACATGAAGAGTTTTGCCAAAAACCCTAGTTTACCAAAGTAAATATGATTATCCAAATTATCTACTTTAACAAAATTTCTTAATGTAAAACATCCAGTTAAATCTTGCCAAACAAGTAAATATTTCATGTAAATAATAAGCTCATTTGGGTCACTATGCATTTGCTTTCTTGTTCGTGGCTGGGTTGTGCCCCCCGCAGAACTCCAGCCTTGAAGCCCTCGTACCTCAGAGTGTGGATGTCTTTGGAGTGAGCTTGTTAAGGAGATTCTCAAGGTGAAGACAGTAGGAGACAGAAGGTGAGATTAGGAGACAGGAACTCACAGAGGGAAGGGGATGGAAACTCTGGGGGAAGATAACCCTCTATGAGCCCAGGACGTGCCTGAGAGGAAACCAGCCCTGCCAACCTCTTGAATGTCTAGCCTGCAAGAGTGAAAGAAAGCGCATCTTGGTTGTGGAAATCCCACACGTGGTGCACTTTGTCATGACGCCCCAGCACGCTGACGCAGACGCTGAGTCTCTTTGCCCCATGGCAGATGCTTATAGAAGTGAGCTCCTCAGTCCACAGCATGAGCAGTGCGCAATGCCTTGGGCAGACGAGAGGAAGGAACCCCCAGGATGTACGAGCTGCCTCGTGGGCCTGACCCCACCCAGAGCTTACGCCTGGGACTTGTGCTGGCTCATCAGTTAGTGTCTCTGTGAGGCTCCACAGATAGGACCAGAGAAGACAGCACCAGCTTGTCCCGGTCCAAGCCAGATCTTGCAAGCTGAGACATCACAGCACTTAAGCATAGTTAGGTACTTTGAGGTGAGTGCTTAAATTAAAAAATTAAACAAATCTGTGCTATGCATGTATAAATATAGCCCTGGGAATGAAACAAAATCCAATACCCATGTTCTTGTGCTATTTGTCATGTCCCACTGTTTTTTGGAAAATTGCTTTGCTTAAAGATATTTATTCCCTGAGGAGAACCACTTCGCCTCCTTTAATGCTTGTGAAGTAGAGGCTTCCAGCTTGAGAATTCACAAAGATACCTAGATCGGTGGATTGAACTTTCTGAGAAGAACAATGAAGTTTTAAAAATTATCCCTACTGATGTTTTGATACGCAAATATGAAGTATGGTAAAGATAAGGGTGAAAAAAACACCCTGAACTAAAATCAACAGCAAAGAAAAGGGAGGAAAGCCAAAACAGAAACTTATACCTTTAAGTAAATATTCACTGCATCTATCTTCTCTTCTAATTATTGAGTTACAGATTTAGAAAATGCCTTCAAGAACATCAGACTGGGTGTTTGGAATCCTAGCAACACATTTGCCATACGTACGCAATCAGAGTTTATGCCTGGATGATTCCAATTACAGAAAGCCCCATCCTGAGTTAGTTTAAATATCATAATGCCCTTTCTTTTTTATTTAATCTTATTTTATTTATTTATTTTATGTATTTGGTACAGGGTCTCACTGTGCAGCTCTGCTCAGACTCATAGTGATCCTCCTGTTTTCAGCCACCCAGCACCAGGATTATAAGGATGGTTTTCAGTGATCCCTGGTACTGAAGGAAAAAAAATCATATTCTCATAATGCATTCATTTACCAAAAAACTCTTACTTTCTTACCTTTGCATTTGGGACAGAACCCATTTCCCTTAGGAAACCTATTTGTCTTTGCTAGGAGCTGTATATTTTATATAGCTGCTTTAAAATAGCACCTCCAGAGTGGAGCACAGAGTCCCCCATGGCTCTGCTCCGGATCAGCAGCACAAGGACATTCTCAGGCTTCACAGACACAGACCCTAGCTGCAGCTTACGCCAGAACAGGGCCTCTCGCTGTTTCTACGCTTTTGTCTTTCTGGTATGTCTTACCATTTCCTAAAGGAGAAATAGGAAAGAATTCAGGGCATGCTGTTTTACAGTGAATGAGGTCTTCACAGATGGGGACTGCTGCAGCATCTGCCAAGCACGCCTGAGGCCCTGGACTCAGTCTTGAGCGACACACACGCACACACGCTTGCGCACGCACGCACACACACACACACACACACACCCCATTTGTTTTTCTATTCCAACAGCAGGACACCAAGGCAATGCTCAAAGCAATGTCTTGACATAAAGATAATTTTAGTCTATAAAGGCTGAATACCCCATTTGTAAAATTATGGAAGTAGCTTTTATGCTTATATGTTTATTTCTTTTATTTTTGTAAATAAAATATATAAATCTACATTTAGGATTAAAACAGAGATATATCTTAATTTGTTAAAATTTAAAATTATACATAGATAGTGAATATACTCTTAAGAGCTATGTTTACACATAGACTATGTGCACATCTATACAGACGCATGCTTGTGCACATGTGCATTTTACATTTTTGAAAATATTTTTGGTGCTTACATTTTTTTTTCCTAATTGAATTTCCATTGACTGCATCAGTGCTGACAAACCTACAGCATGTGTGTTATTGTGTTTGTCTTCTAAGACAATAGATGTTATCGTAGAGTTGTCTTGTCTAAACTGAGCCCTCAGTACTCAGGTTTAATTGCATTGCTGACATGCACAATAAATAACTGAGTGTGGGGTTGTACTTTGGTACTCAATCTCCAAAACATTTGCCATCACTGGACTATATCATGTGTGTGTGTGTGTGTGTGCACATGTGCTCGCGTGTGTGTGTGTGTACTCAATCCAATAGTAATGTAAAGGAAAGGTTTTGAAACTAACTAGGTAAATAACCCCCTCAGAGACACTTGACTAATACATGGTAGACTCGAGATTCAGGTTTACGTGTTGACTTGAAATCATATTACCCATTCCATCATAACACATGTCATCTCCAGAAGACCAGATTTAGGGATTACAGGAGGACCAGAAGTGGAGAGTGATGTACTTGCACACACACCTGGTTAATTATTCTGGCAGCTGCTCTGTCAAGGGTCAACCTGGAGGATGGACACTTGGGCTGTGTCCATTGCTGGCTCAGAGGAGCTGGAGAGCCGGCGGAGGCACGAGGTCTGTGAGGAGGAAGATGTCCATGAGCTGCACCAGAGGGATAGGTGTGGGGAAGCAGGGATGTGGAAGACAAGATGGGGTTGATGGCCCTGCATAGCCAGGGGCCAGCACCCTGACTTTTACATTTCATGATGCGTCATCAAGGAAGGAAATCTTAATCTGGGCAAGGATGTGGAGAGCGATTCTTGGGACACCGAGCTTCTAATACATGGCAGCAGAAGTGCCAGGAATCTGCTGTACAGTTCCAGAGAGAAGAAGCTAAAATTTGAAAGTGACAAACAATTCTAAAGACGGTTAAACAAGTCAAGGGGAATGTGCTGCACAAAAGGAGAAGTGACATCCTGGTTACTGATACTGCAAACAGACTTTTGGACGTGTCATCCTAGGACTCTGGGAAGCTGATGCAGGAGGCTCACAAGCTCCAGCCCAGCCTGAGAAGCTTAGAAGATCAGCAAGACTCTGCCTCAAAGCAAAAAGGAGAGTGGCACATGGGTCAGTGTTAAGGCCCTGGGTGCAGTCTCCAGTCTCATTACAGTGGATGTATAGATACATGATTGATAGATAGATAGATAGATAGATAGATAGATAGATAGATAGATAGATAGA
>NW_004524705.1:3980108-4036359 GCF_000260255.1 Octodon degus | reverse complement strand
CAGACAGACAGACAGACAGACAGACAGACAGACAGACAGACAGACAGACAGACAGATGGAGAGACAGAAGGGTGGTAGTATGGCTAGTTCGGACCACTTCCTCCCTTGGTCCTATTCGCACTGTGTGCCTGGGAAGGAGACTATTGACTGCACACAGTTTGCCTCCCTGGAGAGAGAACTCAGCCTCACTCTCACAGATCTCCTCTCCAGAGTCACCCTCCAATTCTGTGTCTCAGACATTACGCGCTTATCCCGGTCTGTGTCCCTGCACAGCAGCGCAGTGCGTTACTTCGTCTATGTTGGGACTGCACTATCCCATCCAGAAGGAATACCTGCTACTCCATGAAGATTACACTGAAAATCAAATAAGACTGAATTTTCCTCGAGCGCGAGGTTGATGGCTGCAGTGTTTATTGTTTGCGTCCCAAGTGATACCTAGAAGGGTGGCAAAATCATCCATTTATCACTAACAGGTTTAAGGAATTAAATGGACCCAATGCAACTCACTTTGGCAGATATTTTGAACACTTGTGTACCCAGGTGCTTCCAGCAGAACAATTATGGAGAAGCTTCTGGAGCTCGCATTCCAGTAGAATCATTGCTTGTATATTTTCTTGTAATAATTAACCCATACCATTGCCTAGGATGATATATTTACATTGTGTAAATATATTCTAGTGTAATCCAGCTTGAACTCAAAAGATGTCACAGGTAAAATATGGTGTATCCTCACATGAATCTAAGAATGAATATGCTCCTGCTTTTTCATTTAAGCATTTAGTAGGCAACATAGCAATGAGCACAATTACCTGATTAACTTAGAGACAAGTATCTGGAGCAGATTTTATGTAAGTCATAATTAAGCTACTATTAGAAATTATCAAATAAGAGTACAATTGGCTATAAATAATCCAAAGATAATGAAATTTTACATTGGCAACTGTTAGAATAATAACATTTTTTAACAAAAGTTAGACGGTAACTTTAAGGTAGAAAACATTGGAAATGGTAGAAGTACCCACAATTATTGCACAGACAGAATGTTAAAGAACATTTTTTCCATGAAAAACAGATGACTGAACTGAATTTTTGTAGTTAAATTAAATTAGAGAACAATCCATCACTAAAATAACCTCATGAATCTAGAAAAGGAAACGTTTCCTGAAAAAGAAATTGTTTAAAGAATTAAATTGGAACAACATAGTCTGCTTCAGGAGATGTTTTTATGAAGGCATGTATATTTAGATTGAAAACATCTGTTGGATACAAATATAATTTTAATATCACACAAGTGGCACCTGGAAAAATTTCCGTTCTTGTGAGTCACCTGGACATCTTGCTAAAATGCAGATTCTGAATCTGTACCTCAGGAGTGAGATCTCTCCCTAGAGATGGAAAACCAGGTATTCTGCATTTGTAACCTGCTGATGCTAGGGTCCTTTAAACAAGTTTAATTTAACTACAAGTACCTTTGAGTAGCAAAGTACTTGGAACTTTAATTAGACCAGATTTTGTTCAACTTTTTAAGGCAAGCAGCACAAACTCGTAAGTCACTTCACTATCCCAGTTCTTTAGAGGAACATCTGATTTACCCCGTGCTACACATAAGCTCCACCATTACAAAAAAAAAAAAAAACACACAGTAAGTGTATTACGGCAATTCCCGCTCTTGCACTTGTGTGGTTTTAAAGAAGTCCCCCTGCCACAACGAATCTTATTGAATGGAATTATATAACACAGGATGATGGTGCTACACATGACTAAAATACCCTTTCATAATTGATTTTACAACATTTAGGTGTGATTCTTGTGCCACACTTAGTAACAGGGGCATTATAGGCAAGGTACTAGAAAACCTACTGCTGCACTACAAGGGCACACTGAAAGAAGCTGGGATTCGGGGAGGCTGAGCTGCATGGCCAAGGCCATCAGAGTCCGTCATGGAAACTCGCCTGTTATGGCTCAAAACTACACCATCCTCCAGTGCCTCATAGGTCCCGTGGTAGGGCCTGCTCAGAAGAGGCAGATCTAGGTGTTGTGACCTCACAGGGCACTTTCTCATGGCCAGCTCCTGCATCTTCTGTCTCTGTTTCCTGGCTGCCATGAGTGAGAAGTTCTACTTCACTACACCTCGCCATGTTGTTTCTCCCTTGCATCCAGCCCCCTGTGGATGGAACCTACTGAACCACTAGCTAAGCAAACCATTTGTCCTTACTTGCAGGAGTGTGCTATTTTGACATGGTGGCTAGATTGTACCTAACACACCACCCCAATGAGAAATTCATTTGAAGCCTTCTGTCAAAATTTTCCTGGGTAATTCCATGAGATAACTTTTCTCAATGAAACATGGTTCTGTGGACTACTGAATATTGCGTTGTCATGTTTTTCTATAATGACTAAATGTGACTGTCATCTTGGAATATAGCAACAAAATGGTTGATAGAAGATCTCAATATTTTAAAGATGGTAGAGTAAAAAGATATAAGGGAAGAAGCTGTATCTTTGAGAATACTATGGGGCTTCTAAATCAGCCAACCCTGAAAGTAGCTTATCTTAAAGCTACATCATGTGACGGAAATTCCACTACATACTTAAGCTCTTGTGAAATGAATTTCCCTGATATATAGCTAGAAAGTGGCAGAGTTGCGGTGCAAGCCCAAGGGTTCCGAGTCCTTGTTCAGCACCCTTTCATTGGATTCCAGGTTTTACCCTGTTATCATTACATGAAGATAAACGAGGAATAGAGTTTAGAATGTAAGTGCATGCACACCCTGAGTGGTGCATGACCCAAGGTCCTCTGTGTAATAAGTGGTGAGCATCCGTCATTAGATTAGCGAATGAATTGCTGAAACTTGATGTGTTGCTAGCATTAAGGAAGTGGTCAGTGGTGTTAAGGAAATTTATTCAGGCATGTTTCCTGGCCATGTTTGGTTGGGTCTGATTTTAAAACAAGACATTGAGAGTAATATCAAAGTGCCACAGTGCTGTAAAGACTACTAAACATTAATTAACAATGGATGGTCTTCTAGAAAATAAGCAGTACCTTTGAGATTGGCTTACTAAGAAAGGTCTAATTCATCATAGCAAGAACGGATCAGGCCAATTAAGATTAAAGTTATAAACGCCACATCGCCTCTGAGCAGGTTTGCCTGGTATGTAATCACTGTGCCTAATCTGTGCTTAAATAATCTCCAAATCCCAGAGATTGGGTTCGAGTCCATCATTAAGGGTTCAGAGCAAGTAAAATTTTAATGCAGTACATATAAATGAAAACATTAAAATTAATCATTCAAAGTTAATCTGCCTTTCAGCTTTGCAGAAAGCTGTAAGTTTAAATTGAGAGGTGCTGTTGTGTCCTTTCAACTGTAATCTTCTAGTGATTTAAATATTGAAATATCTTCATTTTTTTTTTGTCATGATGGATAATGGGGAAATTTGTCACTTTCCCCTGAGTCAGTTATTAATTCAGACCATGGTATACAATACAAAAGAAAAGTCTAAAAAGACAGGTTAATGAAAATCTCAATACCCAGCCATTTCTAACTTTCTTTAAAGGAACATATTTCATCAACTTCAAATGTGAACCCCGTAAGAGTAGCCAAATATATGTCATGTTTCCTTTAAGCAAGCTGTTATAAGATGTCACAGAGGAGCTTGGCACCAACAACCCATACCTGAATTTTTGTGCAACTTTGAAATTATTAAATGAGTAAAAATATATATGACAAAATATTGATTAATGGGTGCACTATTCCAGTGAACAAAATGTTATGATATATTGTATCTAGATGAAATTGTGCTTGGCCTTGTCTCTTAGATCTTAAGATCACTCCCACCAACAGTGCAGAAGGGTTTCTTTTTCTCCACAGCCCCTTCAGAATTTGTTATTGGCTGACTTCTTGATGTTAGCCATTCTTTCTGGGGTGAGATGGAATCTCAGTGTTGTTTTAAACTGCCTTTCTTGAATGATTAATGATGTTGAATTTTTTTTCATATATTTACTTGCCATTTATATATCTTTCTCTGAGAAATGTATATTCATCTCAACCCATTTTTGGATTGGGTGTTTGAGTTTGGGGGACCTTATTTTTTAAAAAAATTCTTTATATGCTTCAGATAGAAGATCTTTGTAAGAGGGACAGTCAGCTATAATATTTTCCAAGTTTGTGGGATTTTTTTCCTCTGTTGGAGATTTGCTTTGAAGTGCAGAAACTTTCAAAAAAAATGAGATCCCAGTTGTTGATTCTTTGAAGTATTTCCAATGAAGTTTGGTTTTTGTTCATGAACTCTCTACCTACCTACCTACCTAGTCTTCAAGATTTCTACCTACATTTTTCCTCTAGAAGATTTAGTGTTTATGTTTTAATGTCTAAATCTTTGGTCCATTTTGACTGTAGATTTGTGTATGGTGATAGGCATGGGTCTAGTTTTAGCCTTCGCTATGTGGATAGTAGGTTTTTGCTGCACCATTTGTTACATAGTCTTTCTTCCAGTGAGCATGTCTGACTCCTTTATCAAAGATAAGGTGACTGAGTTTGTTTGCAGTTCTGTCTACATCTTCTAATCTTTTCTATTGATCCTCAGGTCTGTCTTTAAGCCAGTGCCATGCTGATTTTATCACAGTAGCTTTATAGTATAATTTCAGGTCAGGGATTGTGATATCTCCTATCTTTCCCTTGTTTCCCAGGATTGCTTTTGATATTCTGGGTCTCTGCTGGTTCCATATGAACTTGAGGAAAGTTTTCTCTCACTCTGTGAAGTATATTAATGGTATTTTAATTCAGATTGGATTGAATCTGTATAAGAATTTTGGGTCTATAGCCATTTTCACAGTGTTGGTTGTCCCTGTCAAGGAGCATGGAATGCCTCTCCAATTTCTTAAATTGTCTTCAATATCTTTTTTCAGAGTATTATAATTTTCACTATATAAATCTTTTGCTTTCTTTGTGAGATTGATTCCTAAGTATTTCTTTCTTGGGGGAGGTGTTACTATGAAAAGTAATGTTCCCTAATTTCTCTCTCAGCGCATTCATTGTTTGTGCTCACAAATGCTACTGATTTTTGAGTGTTGACTTTGTATCCTACTATGTTACTTCATTTGATTATTAAATCTATAAGACTCTTGGTAGAGTGTTGGGGGGTCCTCTACTTAGAGTGTCATGTCATCTGCAAATAATGATAGTTTTACTTCTTCTTTTCCGATCCATAGAGAATTGAAATTTTCAAAAGAAAGTGTTTGTGCCTTCTTGAGGGAGCTGCTTCTATTAGTTTGGTCCGCACAAGAGTCAGCATCCATTTCAGGGCACTGATACTCATTATGGGTCTTGGGGATCTGGCCATGGAGTGGACGTTCCCCTCCGATTGGGCCTGGAGGCTGTGTGGGCACAGAGCATGTTTTTAGACCCTTCCTCTGGGGGAAGCAGTTCGGTTCTAGCAGACTCAGGATCTCTTAGGACTGGCTCACTGGGAAGCTAGAGCTCAATTTGAATACAAGTTTCAGTGAAGGAGAAGCTAACCAAAGACTCAGCTAGAACTGGGATATTATTAGCCAGCTTTGGGCTTCTTCCACCTTACCTTGCTAGAAAGTAAGTGCAAACAGGTCCTGCCTGTCAGTCCTTCACATGCAAGCCACTTGACAGCCCAAGAACAACATCGGTACCTGGGTCATTTCCCTGTTTTACAGGCAGGAGCAGAATGAATGTCTTCCGGTTGTGTGACTGCCAGCTTCAAGCTTGCTTTCTCTTTGCTTTCTAGGGATTTGAGGTTTTGCAAATCTAGAGTAACCACTTCACAGTCACTCTAGAGAAATGCAAGCCTCCTAAGGCCTCACTAGTGTTGTTCTGTTTGTATCAAACTCAGGATCATGTGCTTGACTGGTAACCCACTGAGCTATACCCCACCTCTGGCCCCTCACTAGTTCTTGAGTGTTTCACTTCAAGTTTCTCAATTACTACAGTTGAAGACAGAGGCCTTCTCAGGGAATGGGGAGAGTCCGGTGCAGAAGCTGTTTTGTGGTTGAGCCAGGATGAACCAAGTTTGAGTTTGAAGTCACCTGCGAGTAGGCAGAGGGCTGGGGTTGGCTTATTGAGTGTTTCCCTCCAGCCCCACTGTCCTCTTAGGGTATGACACCCTAAAGCTCTCTGTGCTTGGGTCTGCATGGAGCCCCTCCAGACTCACTCTGAATGTTGCTACAATGCTCTGTTTCTCCTGGAGAGCTTGGCACACCTCAGTTAGGGCCAGGGTGCCCCGCACACTGCAGCAGCATGGTAATAAATGGGTGCACAAGATGGCGAAGGTCCAGGAGAAATGCGGTTCTCAGCAAAGCTGTGACTCCAGATGAACGCTCGGAGGACGGTCGCCACCATTTACACAGTCTACCCATCAAGAGAGTTCTGCTGTGAATATGAATCTCTGAACTTCTTTAGGCTTCCCACCTGGTTCATTTAGTGATAGACAGGCCATGAGTTTTAATGCTGCTGCAAACTATTTTTCTGGGTCTGCATCAACTCTAGCCCCACGCTACTGCAACCGTTCTCACTGTAAGCCAGTAGTGCACATTCTTTTCTGCTTCCTCCAGCCACGCATGTTCCTAAGATGATTTGGAAAGTTTTGTAGGGGAAACAATGCCCTTTTATGAAAAACTCTTTTCAGTTTTCTTTACTTTCATTTTTAATATTTATTTATTTATTTATTTGGGTGGAACCAGGGATTGAACTCAGTCCCTTGCACTTGCCAGGAAAGCGCTTATTCTACTGAGCCATCTCCCTGGCCCTTTTCTTTAATTTCTATCTGACACCAAGATCTTATCACGATATTTGAAAAGTGAGGAAATGCGTCAGTATTTCTACAATGAAATTAAGAGGCTGAGGCTGACATACTGGCCTGAGAGCTGCAGCAGCCTTCCAGTGTCTGCGGCCTGCAAGGACAGCGATTCTCTTGCGCATCCCGCCTCTGAACTGGGTGACTCGCACCATTATGCAGCTCCAAGCTGCCATGGTGCTTCTTAGCATGGCTGCTCTTTTCTCCACGGTAGACATCGGCCTTTGGAGCTCTTATTGCTTCACTTGCTAGCAATGTTTCCCAATTTCCAGACAGCCCTGCTCACGGAGCAGTTGCTGGTATGTCCTGGGCTGCCCAAGAGCGCCACACACTAAAATCACTTTATAACTCATCCAAGTGTCCTGAAGTAGTTACAGGTTTATTCAGCTATAAAAGAACAGTTCATTTTATAATCACGAGGAGAAGCCAGTCTACAAAAAATTCAGGACCCAAGAAGCCAAGATCAACAGACACTGACCTTAAAGACTCACAGAGAAAGTAGTTTCATTGTTGGATTATGTTGTGTCCACTTTTTTCCTTATAGCAATGGAATCAAGTGTTTTGCAACACACCCTACCTCCTTAAACTCATCAGAACTCAGGCTGCAAGTCTTATGGAAGATGGCCTAACAATGCTAGACCACGAGGTGACCATCTCATACTCTCACAAGAAGTTGAGTGCCTAAAATTTGTATACAGGGCTAGTGAGAGAGCTCAACAGATTGAGCACTTGCTTAGGCAAGCACAGTTGGGACTGGGGTTCAATCCCCGGTACCACATGCCATGCCAGCCCCTCCCTTGGGGTATGCTGAGCCAGCAACCAAGTCTGGATGTGGTGGCGCATGCCTGTAATCCCAGTGCTGGGGAGGCTGAAAACTGGGGGATCACTAAGAGTCCAAGCTGTGCAGAAAGAAAGAAAAGAAAGAAAGAAAGAAAGAAAGAAAGAAAGAAAGAAAGAAAGAAAGAAAGAAAGAAAGAGAAAGAAAGAAAAAAGAGAAATCTGCATATCATTAATAATAGAGATATGATTGTTCTGTTACTTTCAGTTCATTTGTTAAACTAACTGGTTAGAGTTGGACACCTTTCACCCTTTATACATTGTCAGTTCCAAAATGTAACACATTATAAAACCATATGAAGCACTGCAAAGATTTACTTTGAACTGAATATTAATAACCTTGTACATGGTAGGTTTATATAGCTGACCCAGTGATTAGCTTTCCAGATTTGAAGCTTCAAAAGTCAAATATCATATAAGTAGCTGTGGATAATCCTAAGGTGTACCACATCCCATTAGAACCCAAAGTCAGAAATAAAACACGTTTTGATTTACCTGCACTTTGATCCAAATGATGTGATGTAAGAGGATCAGCCAACTTTTTTAACAAAATGAGTATAAGTGACCTACTTTGATAGCATTTTATTAATTCAGCTTAGAAATTGACTCCTAGAAAACAGATTTGATAGCAGAAATACATGGGTCCTGAGCAATCCACTGGTTCATTCTATATCACTCAACTTGGGTTGATCACCTTTAAACTTAAGAGGAGGCATCTACTTACATGTGTTAATTTCTCCTTTCTTCATTTTCTTGCTGCACTCCAGCCTGTAAAGTCATTCTTCATACATGATGAGCACTCAATAAATATGCTATAATTGAAAAGAGAATAAATGAATTAATGTATGATGTGCATCTCACCCACTCCTCATCATTGGTTAATTTAGTAACTGTCCCCACCCATAAGGTAAAAATCTCTGGCTGCAGAATATTCTCAAAGTATTTTAGTAAATTTCAAATAGTTTCAAGGCTCATAATAAAAGAATCTTAGAAATATTAAAGTCTGAACTCTTCTACTTTTAAATCAACCTTGCTCTAAAATGAAATGTAGTACTGTAATGAAGGTGTACTAATAAAGTACCACTGTTGTAACGAACAAAACCCTTAACATTTTTGATTCTAAATATTTAAAAATTTTTTATTTATCTTAGTTTATAGCACACCTGTTTAGGAGATCATTCTGAAGTGGGAGATGAATTCTTTTAGATTCTGTTCTCAGCAATAAATGTAACAGGTTGAAAATCCTTCCCTGAAAACTTGAAAAAGTTTTCTTATTATTTAAAAATTAGACTTGTAAAACAATTTAAACATTTTTAATTCTTTAAATCTGCCAGCCATATGTTCCTTTAATTAGGAGAAAACTCTGGGAAGATTGGAAGTGCACATTTTATTAGAGAACAGTAAAATCCCCGTCTATGGTAATGTACCTAATAGATTTTATATATTCTGTTAGAGTCATGTAAAGCAAAAGCTATTTGTAGGGTAATAAGTTTGGCTTCTGCAGTCAGAAAAACAGATCAGATTGGATCTGGAAGCTCTCTGATTCCTTCATCAGCTGTTTCTGTTGTTCAGGATGGAATCATAACTAATAAAGATGCCTTAAACCCTGTCAAATAGCAAATTGGGAACTTTTTTATAATTACAGCTGACATATTTTCAATTCATTGACGAAGCAGTCCACTCTATACTCTCCAAAGCTACCGTGTGATTTTCTAAAATATGAAGTTTGACCGAGCTTTGCTTAATATCTATGGTGGATTAACTAAGGGCCGACGGGAACCCCGAGCTGCACTGCGTTGGCGTGGCGCTAGGTGTGGAGGACCCAGATCGGGAAGGCTGCCGGCAGCACAGGAGGAGAACTGGAGCGCAAGACGGCGCACTGTCGGTTCCCAGCGGAAGCGTGGCGTGCCGGTTTTCCTGTTACCCCTTCAGCTGTCCTCACTGTTGGGGGAGCTCGGGTCCTCAGGGTCACTGAGGATGGCTGAGGTTCTCAGGGCAGCTCGGGTCCTTACCCAGACTACCATGCCCGGCTCTAGTGCGGATCCCTCAGCCTGCCGGCACAGATCCTTTATCCCACTCTAGCTTGCAGCCCTGACTTTTGGGTCTTTCCAGTGCAGATCTTTCCTATAGACTTGCATGAGACACTGCTGTGGCTCTCGGCCTCCAGCTGGACTCGTGCAGGACATTGCCATGGGATCCAGCCCTCAGCTGGATACTTTGGGTCTCTAGTGTGTGGACAGATGTCTGGCACTCTTCTGCATTTGATACTTTAGGTGAATATTATGAAGTAGCCCTATGAATTAAGTGTCCTGTATTAAATCTTGTCCGCTGCACATCCTGACTCCAATAAAAGCATTAGACAGGCTGGACTGTATTTTTAATTATCTACACATAATAGCTGTATATAAAATGTGACATTTCATACAAATATACAAGTGTAATTAGCAGGGCAGGCAGTTGATATTTGTCTTTAAAGTGAAATGAGGTCGGTTATTTGCCCCTGGACTATCCTGTAATTTTGTAAGAAGAAAGAAATCAAATCAAAGAAAACAAAACTCGCTGCTGAAAGTTAAGTAACTTGCTTCAGAGCAGATTGCTAGTGAGGTAAGCAGAGCCTGCCATTCCGGCCAGCTGGAGCCCGCGTCTGCAGAGCTCCGTCAGCTGCGTCTTCCAGGAAAGCCCTCCTGTCAGCCAGACTTCCTCCCATCCTTTCTGAGAAGATGGATATGAATAATAACAGCTTATTCAGCAAACATCGCTGAGCACGTTCTCCTTCCCAAGACTCCCGCCAGGCACCGCAATTCAGAGCGGGCGGAACAATGCTCAGGCGCCACACTTACACTCCAATGAAGACCAGCACGGCCCACAAGCATGTTAACTAACGTGGATATCAGGGAGGGAAAGTGCCAGAAAGCACAGCCGAAGCCCAGCGCTTTGAGGAGGCTTGCGTGCGTCTGCGCGAGTGGGGCTACAAGCAGAGAGTGCAGCCACGAGGGGCGTCTGTCTGAGGACTCCTGGTTAGAAGAGATACTGAAGGAAGTGCAGAATCAATCTGAGCAAGGGAAGAGCTGGAGAGAAAAGGAAAGCCCTCAAATATCCACTGAGGAATAACCTCAGTGGATTAAAGGAAAAGAAAGAAAACCGCCTGGAGCTCCAGCAGTGAGGACAGGCCCTGACACTGCAGAGCCTTGAGGAGGCCAGCAGAGACCAGGCCGAGCTGCTGCCTTTCCTCTGAGGGCGAAGGAAGTGGCCGCTGTGAGTGAGGAGAAGGTGACTGGGGATTGCCTGTGTTTTTGAGAGGATCGTTCTGGAAGCTGTGGGGAGGGCGTGAGGAGGAGTAATGGAATGAGTTAGGGTTGCCTATGAATAGTACAACATTCAGGAGATAAAGAAAAGAATGAATTTTGGATCAGGGTGAAGGCAATGAAGGAGAGAGAGATAGAGTGAGTCAAGTCTATGATATTTAAGGTGGAACTACACAGTTTTGTGTGTCCATGATTGTAGTATCTGAGGGCAAAGACAAAGTATGACTATATTTTTTTGCCTAATTATGCAGCTAGAGCAAATTGGAGGAAAAGCAGGTTTAGGATTCTGAGGGCCCACAGGGGGCAGTGGGTTGAAAAGAATGCGTGAAGAGACAGATATCATGAAATGTCTTTAATGGGCAGTGAGAGCAAGTGTTGGGGTGGTAGATGTTCCAGAATGCTGCAGTTGGCTCTGTGAACTTTAAAGTGATGCCCACCACACAGAGATGGGACACAGCTGCATCCACAATGCCCTTCTGTGGTCACTTTGATCACCAGTATGGGCCAGGGGGATTTGGGTTTATGTTGCAGGGAATGATGGCCAGACCTATTTCCTGGCTGCAGCTGTGCTGCCGTGATGCCCATCTGAACTTCTTTTCTGTAAGGGAGAATCGAACAAATGTGAGTTGCCTTACCTAATAGGCATCCTTTCACTTGAAAGAATACTAGCCGACTCCAGATTTATTCAATTCTCAAAGGAACGGGTATCCTCTGTGCAAAGAGGGCTATTACATATACGAAAAGGACTAATTAATTGAAATGGTGCCTGTGCTGTGTAAAATGGGAAGCCCAATACAATTTACAGTCTCATTAACATTGTATAAGCTACATAACTCAGTAGGCATATAATAGAGATTGTATCTTACAATTGTAAAAACTAGCTACAACTAAGCATTAAAATTTGGGAGGAAATTGGGCCTGTATTGAGAAATAATTTGAGAAAAATAATGATTTTGAAGGAAAGAAAAACAAAAAGAATAAAGCTGGAGAAAATGAGTGGCCCTGGGCAGAATGAACAGGAAGCACGAGCTCCGTGGTACGAACAGCCCCGGGATGTGAGCAGGCAGAGTAGTGCTTAGGAGTCCCCAAACCGAAGGCTGGGAACTGCACCAGAAGCAATTATCAGAGAAGTTTATCTTGATACAAAAAATATTCAGGAAGTTCCATTCTAGTAAGAAGAAAGAGGAGGGAATGGGGAGGTTGGATAGAATGATTAACCTTCATACACTGAAGAGTCCACAGTGCTGAGAATAAGGACTTAAATCGCTCCTCTCAAGGACAGTAGAGGCCTGCACAACACAGAGCAATTGACCCACTAACTCTCATTCTAATTCAAAGCTTATAAGTAATTGAAATGACAGAAAATACTCAAAAGGAAAAAAATCAAATTAATCCATTAATTCAAGAGAAGCTCATAAAAATTAATCCTTGCAAATTGGCAAGCAAGTATAGACCATTGTCAGTGCCTTGCAACTCTCATAGACACTCCAGTCACTAAGCATTTCATGTGTCTGTATGAAATAAGGTCAAGATGTCATTGCTCATATATACATGACAGACTCGGGGAGAAACCTCTTATGCCCTGCATTCTAGACTTATACACGCGCACATATTTATCCCATCAATATTTATTACAGAGAAATTAATTCTCAGGGCTTTGTTTATTTGTATCAAGCCATATTAGCCTCTATATTTCATGCAAGATGCTTGTAGCCTGATGAATTCAGTTATTGAATAAGAAAGTGGCCGAACAAACTTTTATATTGATAAATAATGACTCTCTTAGCGCAAGACAAGAAAAAGAAATCAATGTCATGAAGACTTGAACGGAAGAGGTAAAACTGCCCTTGTTTGTAGATGACGTCATTATGAATGTAAAAGCTCCTGGAAAGGTGGAGGGTGTAGCTCAACGGCAGGGCGCCTGCCCAGCATGTCCAAGGCACAGGGTTCTAGCTCCTGGCTGCAAGACTGCGCAAAAGGGTGAGGGGGAAAGTGTTTAAAAATCTAACAGAATATATAAGTGAATTTAACAATGTCATAGGAATAAAAAAGATCATGTAAGTGAATTGTATTTGTGGATACTGCTAATAAACAATTTTTTCACTGCTCAAATAATTTCTCCTCTCCTAGGAGGCAGGGCCGTCCTGGCACATGTGTGAGCTTTTGCACCTGTGATCTGTGCTCCAAGTGCCAGCAGACTCACCTGGGAGCCATGTGCCTCACAGGAGTTTTTTGTCACAAGAAGTGTGTGACTCTGGTCCTGGTTTCCGGGTATTCCTGGAAACCCTGCAGTCTCCAGCAATCTCGTTTTCCATTATGCATTTGCAATTTGATGTTTGTGCAGCAACTCACTCATGACAGTATTCTTTACTCTTGACATTTCTCAATGTCATTAATCTTATAAGATCTTAATTTAAGTGTTCGCCACATTAAATTAAACATTAATCTACCTGGAATTTTGTTTAATTGCCTGACAACAGTGTTAGCATGTTTAGGTTATTTTGATAGCTAATCACAACACAGATAGATGGTGTCTTCGATGTGGTAAAACTATTTGTAATTTAAAATGAAGGTTTACTAGGCAGGCAGTGGAAATGCCATCTCATCACGCTACAGAGTGCACTTTCCTATTAAAGTAAGAAAAAAAAAAAAGTTGGAAGATCTCACTGGATCGCCTACTGCTGGACCCAGAGCGAAGCAGCCACGAGGCCATGACGCTCAGCACTGCCCTCATTTCCAGTTGTGATGTTTGTAGTGTGTAACAGACTCGACAAGAAGTCACTCTCACTCATGAGAATCTGGTGAAGAAAGTGGCCTTCAGTTGTCCTCTTCTGGAGCAAAGGTTTAAAACGAAATGAAACAAAACAAATAATCTGAATGGGCCAACTATATTCAGATATCCATTTAGCAGTTCTTCCAATGGGATTTTTATTAAATTATATTGAGGTAAGACATCATTCAAATATACTGTACTGTGGGTTGTGGTGCACACTGGGATTCCTGGCACTTGGGACTCTCTGCACCTCCAAATGTCAAGCCAGTCTGAGTTCAAGTCCAGCCTCAACTGTATAGCACAACTCTAAATCAAAAAAACAAAAATAAACAAACAAGCAACATATATGAATGCAAGCCTTCAGTAGAGCAGTCACACTCTATTCCCAGTGACACTGAATTGCTTATTTGATTCAGATTTTCTGCTCATTCTTGCCTATTCATTCTTTACTTCCTTCATTCCTTTTTAAACTGCTTTTGACAAGGCCATATCAACTATAAAGGTTTTACACTTAGCATTGTTAAAAATGTCCCCTTTTCTTTCGTACTGCATTGCTTTTCTCCTGTGTGTGCAGTTCTCTCTGGGATGTTCCTAGGACTGTCCTCCCTGCCCACTGAAGCATGTGGTTGCTCCCATCTCCTCTCCTTCTTATTCAAACTGCATGCTCTCCCGCGAGATGTGATCTTCTCAAACACTTTGCTAACTGAACTTAGGACTTATGACTCCCAGATTTATAGCTCTGAATCCATGTAACTAATTGCTAGTAGATATTAGCTCTTGGATATTTCTCAGATATTTTAAACTCACCACCCTCAAAAATGTGCTTACCTTCCCAATCCAAACCTGATCTTTCTTTCCAAAGCCTGGTGCCACAAGGTCCCCAATGTCCAAGTCAGAAACCAGGGCCATCCTTGATTCCTCCTTCCTTGCTCAGACCTTCTTAGTCCCATCTGTTGCCTTCTGTCTCCAAGTTTTCACAGAGTGTTGATGCTCTGTCATATTTTTATACTTCTTTCCCTACATTGCTCTATCCCTTCCCCTTTAGCTATTGCCATGAGCTCCTCAAAGCCCTCCTTGCCTTAATCCTTACGCTTCTCCAAATTCTTTTTCCAGATAGCAGCAAAACTGATCCCAGGAGAGTGCAGAACTGCTCACATTAATCATTACCTTTTAGACAGTCTACCTCTCAAACCCAGCATTGGCCGACTGACCTGTGCTATCACAACTCCCCACCCGGACAGTTCCTCTGCCTCAGTTCTGGCTGCCTCTCTCAGTAGACTCTACCTTCTTGTCCTATCAGCCTGTGTGTGTCTGCAGCTATCAGCAGACCTCTTCCTGCCCCTGGCCCCTTGCTGGTCTGCTTCCTCGGCCTGAAACGCCTTCCTCTTCTTGGCCACTTGGCTCCCTCCCTGTTGCCATCCAGGAAAGCGCTTCTGAAGCTCGAGTGAGTCCCCAGGCGGTCTGGGTAAAAGCAGGTTCTTTCCAGGGGCAGAAGACTGCATTTCCAGCAGTTGCTTCTAGGCTAACGCTTATAATCTCAGGATGGCACTCTGAACAGGAAGGCTCTAAAAGTCCCATCAGATACCACCCATTCTGCAAGGGTCGGCTAGCCTCCCTGCACTCTGCGCCCACCCCCACACTAGCAGGTAGGACCGTGCCTTGTGATCGCCCTTGTGTTACTCTGATCTAATGGTCTGATGACATCAGCATTGATCATGGTTCCCAGCACACAGCAAAAACCCAATAACCACTCTCCACCCTCTGCAGTATGTCTTACGCCAGCATTCCTACTACTGCAGTTACATCTACTCTGTGCTTGAAGAGCAAATACATCTTCATTGCCTGCAGCTCTGCTGTCAGACTGTGAATGCGGTGTGTGCATTTAGGAGCACCGTCAGGGTTTTCTGGGCCTTCGGCAGCTGTGTGCTCTCTGGTGCTCTGCATTCTTCCACACGTAGGCATCAGAATGGGCACATGTTAGCTTCCTTGTACCCAGGGGAGAGCCTTTCTTCTACTACCAAAGTGCAAAACTTAACCATAATTGTCCAGAAATATAGGCATCATGAAAAATTATAGACAATACCATGGCGAGAGATTTTACTATCTAATTGATTTGTGTTCAATACTATTATAAAGGCTTGTACTTGTTCAAAGGTATTTACATAATATATTGCCTGACATGTATAGTGGAACAACTAGAGTTCATCAGAAACAATTTGCTCTACTTTCATCACAGTTATTCGTCTCAAAATATCTTCAGATTTAGGAGGCATCATTAAATTTGACTGCTGAAATGAAAGAAGCTTAAGATTACTCATAAACAGGTCACAGAAAAATATAGGCACAGCGGTTATACTTTATGCATCCTAATTGATCAGTTACAGAAGCCGAGATAAATTTAGGGCATACATTGTCTTTACTTATTATGGACAAAAAATTTGTCTGACAAGAAGATAATAAGATTCAGTGCTTTACTTACCTGATAGAAGAGGAATAAGCTCTCGTGAACATTAAAGTGTTTTCCCTTCTGCGCTGGAAATTTTGAGCAGGGGAGAAATAGGCAAATGAATAAAACATGGTAATAGAAGGTAATAAAGCAGAAATTGAGACATATCCACTAAGTGAGATCACAGGTAGCATACAGATTTCACTGACCATTGAAATGACTCGCCAGGCAAGATTATGATATTTTTAATCCCTAAAGTAATTATGTGCTAAGTCTTACAGAGTTTGGATTTTATTAAAATTTTTAAGAGTATATGAAAATGGATTAAAGTTTCAGCTTCCTGGATTTAACATTCATTTTTAGTGTGTAACAGCTCAGCAGTTTTAATGATTATTGCCAGATAATTCTGCTCTTTATATGGATGTAGAGATAACTTCATGAACAGTTCACCAGTTGTGTACCAAGTGTCCAGGCAGGGAGGCGGTAGAAGGATGGACATTCACGGGACAGGTGCTCTCCCCAAGCCCCTCAACCTTGTCCTCTGGGAAATGTAGTGAGTTTCAAGTGGGAATCCTGAAAATCTGCTGGTGAAGGAGGACCTGGGAAGAGGGCTAGAGGGTTTGCTGTGGATTCCTAACACTTATCTCTTCTATGAAATAGTAATGTGAAAGCAGTGTGTGTGTGTGTGTGTGTGTGTGTGTTGCTATCAGGAATTAAATAAAAATGAATTTTCAAATGTGACTGAATCCTTGAAAGCTTATTTTTGTTGTGCTTTCTTATCGATGGATACTGCAAATAAAATTACCATTCTGAAGAAAAAGATATCTATACACACACATACAGAAACACACACACACACACACACACACACACACACACACTGCTCCTGCTGTGAGTGAAATAGCTTTCATATACCATTCATCTACAGAAATGCATATAGAGATAAAGAAATAAAGGAGATAAGCTAAGAGTTAGGAGTCATGAAGTGAAAAGTTTGGCATGTAATGATATTCTCTAATTTAGCTTAATTTTAATCAAGCAATTCCAGTGGGAACCCAGTCTCTTTGGGAAAAAAATGAGAATTTTTTTTCCGCACATAACTTAGGTAGAAATACATCCAGTAGATTCAGGTTTTCTCTCCAGGCTAAAAGTAATTTGGAAAGAACAAAGCAATTGGTGTTGGTAAATAGTGTTTTTCTCAGATAAAATGCCAGCCAAAAAGAGAATCTATAGCAATTACCAAACTCCAAATTTGAGAATTTTATTAATAGATTTCTCTTCCTCAGCTATTATTTGAAAAGAAGTTCTTAAATGGGTGCTTTCAACCCAACTAAATGTTTTTGCCTAGAAATAGAGAAAATATTAATTTTTTAATTACCTTAACGAAGTTATTTGTTATATAAATCCTGTACATGATAGTCTGAAGTGGCGAGATATTTGAATTGGTCAGAAGAGACTTTATGAAATCATTCCCATTGAATCACTGAATCTTTGTGAGTTGAGTTGCAAATAATTTTTCAAGAAAAATAAAGTACTAGTAATCTCTTCTAACTTATTCTACTCTTGATAGAGAGACAGCATATAACTAATTATTTTTTTAAAAGAATATTGTTATCTTAAGTGCCTTATCCATTAAAATATCTAGGTCTATAGGGTGATACCCAAGGTCGTTGCATTAGAAAGGAAACAGGAAAGCCCTCAATACATGGGGAGATGACTCAGAGGCGTAAGTGACTGCCTGGCAAGCACAAGGTCCTGAGCCCTGTTTTTGTTTTTGTTTTTAATAAGACTTCAATACAGAAACAGTGTAGACACCGTAGCACGTGGCCAGGCTTCCCTCCGAGCTCGGTTGACGGAATCTCCTCACAGTGCAGCACGAAGGTGCTCACGCTAGGCGCGCTGCACAGACTCGGGGGCAGCATGAGAGCGCAGAATGGCTGAGGACTGAAACTCGTGAACAGGACAGGCACAGGCCGGGAGGGGCCCGAAGTGCTGCAAGTTGCCAGCATTTCTTTCTCCCAGCCCAGGAGAGCCTGGGGTCTCAAGTGTAGGGGCAGGTGCGGGAGGGCGCGGGGCCTCGCTCGCGGTCAGGGCCGCCATCCCCCAGCTTGGATCACTCCCCGCGTTCGTGCGCGCGCAGGCTGTGCTTATGCGAGGACTTGCAACCCAGAGAGCACCATAGCACATCGGTTTATAGCTTAAGAAGGATCTAAAAGAGTCCAGTAGCCCATAATATCATTGGGTCTTCTGTTTAACTGACAATGTCAGAAATTGTTGACCTGAGTCCCCAACAGCTCAACATGACATCATGGCTTTACTTCTTATACTTTGTTTTTATACTTTTCTACTAGATGGTTAAGACCAAGGTAAAGCAGGACCTGTGCAACAAGAGTTGTAGCTTTTGGGTCTGATAAGGTCAGTGAAATCCCCTCAGGATTGATTCTGAGATCCTGTACCTCAGATTGTAGAAACTGTGTCAATGTCAGCCATGTGGATGAGTCACAGCCATTGCTTATTCAAATAACGGAACTTCACAAAAAAGGGTATACAGATGAATATCCATTTTGTATCTGTGTATTCAAAGTTGTTAAGATAGATATATAGTTACATTCTCTCAATGAATAGAATGATTTGTTCTAATGGTATTTGTAAATAGGATCTCAAGTCCACATCTTGTACAGTAATTAACCACTAAGAAGAATGTATGCAGTGTGTTAATTATTGAAACTGTTTTTGTGATTTTATTTGAAACTGTCTCATTGCTATTTATCTATAAAATTATGAAAAAAAAGAAGGATCTCTGCCAAGCAGTCATGCGATTCTGTAGCTGTTCTCTAAATATTCTCTCTAGTGTTCGCCTTTAAGCATTTTTATGTATTATTTTATTATATGATGTCCACGCACAGTATGAATTTTCCATGTAAATGATGTGGTAGAGTCCCATGACTTGATGAGGGGTTTTACTATTATTTTAAAGAGAATAAAAAATAAAAATGATACAGAATTTCAGAAAACAAAATAAGAATCCAGCCATAGTTGTTATAGTGCATATTGTCTTCAAAGTCATTGTTCAGATAACCAGATATAAGTTGATGATTAATTCTGACAGAACGGAAAAGCCAACTACTGCTTGGCATAAGCTATCTCTGCCCTTTATCAGCTGACTTTTAAAATACAAATTTTGCTTATTTTTAGAAATTTGCATATAAAATGGCAATTCTTATTGCAAGACTGGTCATTTACAGAGGGAACAAGTAAAAATTGCTCCCCTGACCCTGGCTTCTGATTTCAGTGGGAGCGGAAGGAGTATGTGGGATTTACAGGTAAAGTGTCACTGTGACAAGTGACTCGGATATCTCTGATGGGGGCAGAGAAGGGAAGGCGACGAGAAGCGAGCTGAGCGGCGGCATGCACGCGCACTGACATCCTACAACAGGAATCTGCGCATGCTGCAAACTACTCACAAAAGCCAGTGTTGGAAAGTAAATAAGACCTCCCCTCTAAATGTTACTTTGCTAAAAATCTATTCCTGCACAGACACTTTCTAAGCTTGTCACTAATACAGTATCGGAAAATTGGACTCTGCTAAGCCACAGAAGCAGTCTTATGAAGCAGTTTATCATGCCAAATGAATTTGGTATAGAGTGCATTGCACAGGTCACATTTAGACAGACTTTACTTAAAAATTAAAAAATAAGCAATGGGATGCAGAATGTCTCTATTCAACATTGATTGATTGGCCTTCCATATGAAAAAAATTTTGCTTTAGAATAACCCAGGTTTTACTCAGTCATGGTTCATCAGTAGCTGGTTTCCTTTTTACTTCCCACTAGAATTATTCATTCCAGTATTGCAGATTTTAGTAAAATTTTCTCATCCTTAATTAAATTGAATCTTCCAAACAATAGCAGGTGCTTCCAGATACTTCCATAGTAGTTTATCTGAATAGGCACCTCATCTAAGGCAAAAATTTTAAATTATATTTTACTCATCAAGAGAAGACTAAAATGAGAAATAACTAATTGCTTAGAATATCTCATTTAAGAAATGATTCTACAGTCTTCCATTTTAAAATATAAAATAGGACAATAATATATTATACTGCAATATTTCTGTAACATGAAAATTAATAGCCACATAAAATATCTTTTATTTCTGCAGGCTATGCTTGCCTTAAAATAATTGAATGTCTTCATTGATGAAGTAACTTAAAGTTGGAATTCATTCTGACCTTGGCTTTCACATGTGATATAATTAAGTACGAATGTCCACCTTGCAATAGATATGTCTTCAGTGCTTAGTTCTTTTCAGCCGTTTCTCTTGTGGTCCCGTCTCTCCTCACCACTTGGGTAGCCCGTGCCTGGGTGGAAGTGCTTCGGTCCTCACAAGACTGTGGTGCAGCAGTTTCTACAGAGATGCTTTTCAAGTTAAGGAGCATTTAGTCCTACTTAGGGAGGTCTGTTGTCACACTCAACCTGATAATTGCCACAATGTTCAGATCTTCGCTTTTCTAGTACCTGAGGAATAGATGTAATTTTTCTGAACTGAAGAATTAATCAGGTAAGCATGTGAACATGGCTGTCATACTGTTAATTGTCCGCTGCTGTGCTCAGGATTGGGATTCCGTGGAGCTTGCCTTTGTGCAGTCAAGGCTCAGGAAGCCCACCTACTAATGCAGCCCATGATAGTCCCTTGTCCTATCTGCCTTTGCTCTGGGGTCCTTCACTCCCTGCGTTCCACACATGCTGAAGAGTTTTGATGTCTCCCAAGGCCAATGCATAAAGTGGAAGTCATTGAAATGCACAGATTTGCCAAGGACACACAGTCAGGCCTGGTGGAGGAGAGGGTGCAGGAATTGTCACATGCTGCCAGGGAAGCTTTGGGACCCGGGCGCCATGGGGAGACACAGTAAGGGACCCCACACTGTGCCTGTGAGCCTGCTGGCAAGGAGTCGCGGCATTTGTCTCCACCCTTCCAGAGGCCACAGCATGCTGTGCGTCCCTGTGGGTGAGGTTCTGTGGGCGCGTGCCACCCATGCCCTCTGTAGTGACAGCGCCCTTGCTGGCCTTAAGTCTTGGCTACAACAGCACAGCGTATCGCGGCTCAGAAGCTGTGACCATGCGTATGGTGCTGAGCACGAATGTGTTAACTTTCATAGAGTTCATGTGGTGTGAAGCAAAAGTGAGAAAACGAGAGGTGTGATCGAAGAAAAACATGTTCTTGGATGAAATCTGGAAGCAGATGGTAAATTGATGAAGCAGATACAGTAAGACAGAGTGATTGGTTACTAGAAAGTACATTTAGCTTTTTCCAATTAAAAAAAGATTTAACTACTTCATTGTATGCTTCTCCTTTGTCAAGAAGACATTTAGAATGTCGGATCTTGCTGTTTATGTTATTATGAAAAACGGCTTCTTGCACTTCACATAGGTAACGAGAGGACCGGGAAGCAAGCCAGTGGATCTGGGAATTCTAAACAAAGCTGTGAAAATGAAATATGCAATCTAGGGATCACACTTAAGAGGCTCGAAACATAAATGTTTAATCAGAAGAAAAGCTTCAGAACCTGAGAAATGCAGGATAAGTTGCAATGACTTTGCATTTGAGAAGGAGCCAGGCTTCACCTTCCATCCACAGCTCAGGTCTTTACATGTAAAGAATGCCGCCTCCCCGCCGCGCCCTCCCCACGCCGTCCACTGTCCTTTCCTCACAGATTCCCTTCCTATCTTTCTCCACTATTTGACTTCTAATCATTTTGCCACGCCAGCGGTCTGACTTCTTTCTGCTAGCTGCCTCGCTCATTCAGTCATGCTGAATAATTGCTATCACTGGCAGCAGCTCCTGTTGACTGCATCTCAGTCTCTTCAGCTCAGGCGTCTGGGCGTGGCCCAGTTTGTTCCTGTGTTCAGGGTCTCTGGAGGCTGAAGCTGAGATACTGACTTGGCTGTGCTCTCCCTGGGGCGCACACTTCAGGAAAAGTCTACCCCCTTCCGAGGACATCCGCACTCACTTCGTCTTGCTGGATGAGCGCCTGTCCTTTGTGCTGTTTTTGAGGCGGGGGTACCATCACAAGATTCTCCTCAGCGCCTTCGTTTCTTACACAAAAATGGACCCCCGCGTGCCACCACAGTGAAGCTCTAGTTCCAGTCAGTAAATACAAATACAAACAGCTAAACAAGGTGGAGGAAGTGACATCACACTATTGTTGCCATGTTCTGTTGGTTAAAGCAACATTGCAGAGCTTCCTGCATTCAGGGGACGGCAACACAGAGCTCTGAAGACACTGAGCAGATGGAGCTCGTGTGAACAGCACAGACTGCGAACTGCTCCTAATGTCCTTACTTATGCAAACATCTCTTACAAGGTCTGCTTTCTGCTGCTGTGTCCTCTTCTACCCTTTAATCCTCTGATGTTCAGACAGTAAATCCTAGGCCCATGCTGTAGGCGCCAAAAAGACACATCAGGGAAAGTCCTCTCCTTCCCAAAAGGTAAGACTCGTGTATTTTTAAAGGCAGAAGCAGGAAAGAAAAAACTCAGTGCATTTTTCTCACCAAAATAACTCCTCTCTCTGGGAGAAGTTTCTCCTCGTTGACAGTGTTACCAAATGTCACATCTGGGTAGCGGGAATAAGGACCTCAGCACACAAGGGTGCAGAGGCGAAAATCAGAGTCAGTGAGACTTCAGATTTTATCTTAGAATAATGTTGTGTTCTGTTCAGGAGAGCAGATGGGGAGAAGCTGATGCATCTGGTGTTTAGCATTTCTTAGAATTAAACATCAGCCTGGTTGTTAGAGTGTAAGCATTAAAGAAAACACCTTAATTCCACTTCTAGGGACTGGTTTTGTTATCCTGGATTGCATGGAAGCGGAAGTATGCAATCTGAAATATTCTGTACTCTGTCAACTTTGGAAAATAGAAAACTTAAAACTGTATTTATTTTTTCTTCAAGTCATCTTCACATGCTTTAAAAATACTCTCCACCAAAGGCATGAAAGGCTGAGCAGTTTTATAAATTCTGTTCTTTATTCTCAGTTTAGGATTGAGAAATGTTATCCTTATTGGTCTGCTGTTCTTTAGTATACCTTTACATCAGGTTTTATATTGATAATAATTATGGCTAATAATCTCAGCTTATATGACTGTTTTTTTTTATTTTTTTTTATTTATGAGAGAGAGAGAGAGAGAGAGAGAGAGAGAGAGAGAGAGAGAGTGGTGTGCGTGTGTGGCCAGCTCAGCCCACCAGGGGGCGGGGCTGGCCGGCATGTGGCGCTGGGGGATTGAACCGCGGTCCCTGATGCTTTGCTAAGCTTGTTCCAAGTAGGTGCTTTAGACCACTGAGCCATCTCTCCAGCCCTTATATGACTGTTTATGAAGAACAATTATTATAAGTCAAATTATTTAAAATGTATTTCAGTCTAGTGTTTTACCTCTCCAGGGATGATTTTGTATCTCTTTCCTTTTACCCTGTGAGCAATAATGTAGGGAAGTTGGGTCAGTTGCTAGCAATTGCACCTTATGGGCAGGAAGCTCAGAGGCCAGACATAGCTGCCCAGGGTTGGCCTGAAGGCTGCAATCCCATGAGGCTGCGTCTACTCGCAGTGCAAGGACAGCCCTTCCACTCCAGGCTGGTGGGGACAGGTGAGCTCAGTACAAAGCGGGACAAGCACCAACCCCAGAGGGAAAATCTAAGACTGTTTTTCTCTTATACTTATGGGAACTGAATTTTAATGGATCATTTCTTTGATTTTCAAATGAAAATATTTTTACATTTCGTAAATATAACACTGACTTGCATTCACCTGTAGGAAAGAAGATGTCTGAATCAGAAAAAAAATATCATGAGTTCCCTTTGTGTCGTTTGATCCATTTTATTGAGCACTCTGAGAAGCACATAAATCATTTGAAATATCAGCACACAAGTGTGTGGGGTTTGGCTGCTCTAGTGCTGTTGAGTTACTTTTCTTTTTATGTTACGAGAATCAGTTTGCAAAGATGCCTTCAGGATCAGCTGTAGGTTGGGTCTGGGTGGTGCTATCTAGACGAGGAGATTAACTCTCATCCGTAAAAGCAGGCCGCAAACAAGTGTGTTCTGTGCAGTGAGGAGAGCAAAGCACACTGATAGAATTCTGTGCAAATTCCCTGGGTTCCCGTATACAGCGTGCCCCAGCCTGGCTCCTTTTGCCTGCTAGGAGATACTGGTTTATAGCAAATTAGACTGAGATACATAGGTATAGGTACTATATATTACATATTATATACGAGTGTATTTCTCTATTATCATGTGTAATATGATTTGCGAGTGAAAAGATGTGAAAAAGTTTTGGTATTCCGCTTCTCAGGCCTAGTCAAGGGTTTAATTGTTCCTCTCCAGAGACTCTAACGGAGATACAGAAGTTTGAACAAAGGTGATGAGTCTGCGTATGTCGTACAGGAACTGCAAGTGGTAACGAGGCAACTTTGCAGTGAGCGTTTAGAAGATTAAACTGTAAGAAGCAAATGCTGTTTGAAGTATAAACTGCAGAAACACAAAGAATCTGCACTTTTCAGAAATGGAAAATTGATTTTTAGCAGGTGTGTTTGAGATCTAGCATGCCCAAAAGGTAATACAGGAAAGCATTCCCTAACATTTTCCCTGAAATGTTGATGAAAAGATTGGCTACATATTCTGACAAATAGTAAACCTTAAATAGTTTACTGGTGACAGCACCAGAAATTAAAGCTAGATATTGTTCAGTAAACCGGCTGAATAAAAAACTTAAATTTGCAATCATACTATATGAATGGCTGCTCTTTTTAAAAGATATAAGAATATTACTGGAATGAACTGTTAATTATGTACTGGGACGTTTCTGTTATGAGTGAAATAAGATCAGAGCAAGGCAGTTGCACATGACGTGCTCTTTAGGGGCAGGGCCTGGGCTTCGATTCGCGGTGTGCCGTGCTGGCCTGGCTCCCGGGGCGCGCTAGACGGGGATTGAGACTGGGCGTGGTCGCGCACGCCTGTAATCCCAGCACTTGGGAGGCTGAAGACAGGAGGCTCACTAGGAGTCCAAACTGTGTAGGGAGACCCTGTAGAGTCGGTACCACCTAAAAAAAGAAAAAGAAAGAAGAAAAACACACCGATGAGAGTTTGTTCCAGGTTGGCCTAATATTTTGTTTCTCTGGAAGAGATGGAAAAAAAACAAAAAACCTCTTACCTTCCTTTTCTAAATGCTCGCTGAGCACATTACAATCTCCTCTCTCCCGACACTGCGTTCCGAACCTGCGCCCGGTGCCGGGCTGCTGCAGAAGCCCGCGCAAGTCGGCGCAGCCTTCCAGGGCGGCGTCCTTCTGCCTGCTTTTTCTTCCGCATGCTCAGCCTCATGGAACTCGTTCTTGTCTTCCAAGCGCACAGAGCCCGCCCTTCCCGGAAACCCTGCTTCGGCCAGCGCGCTTCTCCAGGGGTGGATCGCCCTTCTGTCTCTTCCTCCCAAACCTGCAGAGTGTGAGCTTGTCTGCTCGCTGCTGCCTTCTTGTTGTCCAGGAACTTGCCTACCCAACCTGTCCCTCACCTCTGCGCTGTCCCTCTGCATGCAGAAGCCGGCTTCCGACGCTGTAGCCAAGCCTTACCAAAGGGATTCGTGAAGCTGAGTGCCTAAACATAGTAGGCAGTCGGTAAGCATTGAAGTCTGAGCAGAGCACACAAGCGCATTTAATGGGAAAGGTTACTATTGATTCAAAGAAAGAAAATTAGGTACAGAATTTTTCAAATGAAAAGAAACAAATAGTTGTGTTAAGATATTCATCTCACTGAACAACTCAGATTCAGCGAAGTTAAATCACTTGTCCATGGTCACTGTTGTAAGCAGGGTTTGCAAGGGAATAGACTTAGTATGGGACACTCGAGCACGAGTCCAGCTGAAGGCCTACTGTCCCCGACAGTGGCTCATGCAAGTCCACTGAGAGGATCTTCACCAGGAAACCCCAGAGCCAGTTGTGGAAGCTGGGCAGTCTGCGCCTTGAGGTACAGGAGGTAAGCTGACGGATCTGCACTGAAGCCAGGAGGCGATGCTCAAGGCAAAGGCCAGAGCTCCCCCAAGAGAGCAGCAGCCATCCCCAGCCACAGCGAGGAGCCGAGCCCCTCCTCCACAGAGAGAGACCAAATGTGTATCAGGAAAAGCAGGCGTAGTAAGCCTTCTCCTGGGAAGTCAGCAGCACACCACCTTACCCTCCCATTCTCCTTTTATTCGATTCAAACAGCAACCCTAGTGGGCCCTCCACACCCAGAACCATGTCAACTCCCTTCAGCTTGGAGTCCCCACTCCTGTTGAACACTGGCTAATCCACCACAGTTGCCACACTCAAGCATAAAAGAAGCAAGATTTAAAGCCCTATCATCTAGGGGTTTTGTACCTTGTGCAGATCATAAAGGATCTGATGGATGAAATTTGTTCAGTTAATCTTTACTGTCAACTTGGATGGATTGAGTGGCCCCTGGAGATGGTAGGACACTGTACTCCTCAGCTGATTATTGCGCTGATGCCCACCACTGGATGTGCTGTTATGAGGTGGGCAGCTGCAGAAGGCAGGAGACATGGGGTCTGGCTGGAGACGTCAGTGTTAAGCACGTGACACCATCTTTTGTGCATGCAGAGTGCAAGAGTAAAGGCATCAAGCTAGTTTAAATCCAGATGGCAAAGGAAGGCCTAGGAATTCAGGAAGTGGTCCCTTGCAAAGACAGCTATGGGACTGAAGCCCAGGGTGTGAACTGAGCCAGCGTGAGAGCAGCCAAGCGGACCAGAAGCCCTGAGTCCCTAGGAGCAGGGCCCCCCATCCCCGGGAACTGGCGCTGCGGTGCACTGGGTGCTGGCTGGGAAGTATCTTTCTTTGAAATCTAAAGAAAAAATGTATTGAACATATGAAAAACAATTCCTAAAATACTGACTTTTCCAGAAAACTGTAGCTACACAATGCATCGCATCTGTCATGTTAAAACGTGCATTAGACACAAAAACCATGAAACAATTCACCATCCTTCAACAACTTGAGCAAAGGTAAAATGCCTAAGGAACAACATGGATGACTTGCAAAGGAAGGGCTCTAAGCACCATTAAAAAAAAAAATAAAAAGAGCACAAATGGATGTGTGTGTTCATTTATATGCACTGAATTGGACCTTTGGCACGAGGAATCGGAGCATTTTGTCATATAGCTTTAACACATATTATAAAAGTGCATAGTGTCAGAGGAATTCAATAGTGTCACCAGCATTCAAAAGCAGCTTTGTCAACTAGGCAATAAAACCACCATGTCTCTGTTGTCCATCACTGAATACATTGGAGCAACTTTGAAATGAAAAATTTTAAAAAAGGAGCTATAACCCCTTTTATTTTCTGTTTAAAATCAAACAGCGACTCTGATATACACTAACATCTTCAAAGTACATCATTTGTACAAGAGAAAGACTAGAATAAAAACATGTTGATGGAGATCTAAGCACCAGTGAGTGCACCACACACTGCTTTCCGATGGTACTCAGGAGGGGCCACTTCATAATCACTGGCACTAAACAAAGTTGCCAAATTCTTCACCAGATACTTGAGGAAATAATGAAGATAATTCAGTAATAAAGCAAGGCTTTTCTCATCCAGAGCTGTATAGGCCATCATTGCTGCACTTTGTACAAATAACCTCAGTAGATGTGGTACTCCACTCACCTGGGACGTGGGTGCATCAGGGTGATCGGCAAGGATCTCAGTGCACTGGGGTCTCTGAGATGTGTAGAGGAGCTGAGTGCCTGGCATCACACTGAAGTGTTCTTTTATCCCTGTACAACCTCATTAGCAGCATACTCATTATCTGTGTTTCCTCGAGATTTCTTATAAGTTGCATAGTCCTCTAGAATGGAGTCCACATGCTTCTTGGCAGGAAGATAGAAGAGCTGTTTCTGTCTGGTAATTGGGTCCCAGTCACCAACAAGCCACGGCTCTAGCTCTTCAGGGATCTCTACTTGAACTTCAACTCCGTTCATAAATGTTTCTTCATTTTCAAGAGTAGGATCAACCCGGGCCCTCTTCTTCCAAGGAGGCTGAGGTGTCTCACTGGTACTGCCACCACCTCCATTACCAGGGGGTTTTGTTTGTGCTTTTTAGTGTTTACTTCGACATTTTTCTGTTGCAGACCAGATGCCTTCTTTCCTGCAGCGGCCCCCCTCACCTTCCCTCAGCATATGGCTCCTGACTGGCCTTCTGAAGTTCCCGCTGTGTCTGCAGATCGGTGTCCACATACCTGAGCACTCTGCTTTCTGGAACCCACTCATCCCAATTTTTATTCCAACCACTGTAGTGTATAAAGTATTTTACTTGTTTGTCCTTTATGGCAACCTTTACACACTTTGCACACTTTGCTTCATGAAGAAGAGGGCCATGAAAGCACAGTACTCATTCACCCTCCTGGAACTTGGGCTTTAGGCCCTGCTTGGTGCCATTTATAAGTGATTCCAGGAAGCATCTTAATGTTTCTACAGTAGCATTTGATCGTGCTTTACTCCTGTACTCTTTTATCTTCCTACTCTGCTCTCTTGGAATTGAACTTCTTGTCTCTATGCCATTGTATGTTGAAATCATATAACTTTCTTTTGAAAATTTATAGGGCTTTGCAGCTAAGAATTTATTGGAATCACAAAAAAACCTTGGTCTTGAAATTTCGTATCTATAAAAGGATCTTATTTTAATTTTAGAATAAATGAAGGAGTACTCAGCATTTTATATAAATGCATATTCCCAACTCAGGACCTTTAGCTTTTCCCTTTGTTCTCAGTAGGATTATTGTTTTCCAGTGTGTGCAGGGTGTATCTGGCCTATGAGGTGGACTCATGGCCTTATTGTGTGTATTTGGAGATTCAGCGCGGTTTAGACGACATGATTAGTGTCAAGTTGACGGAGGTGGACTTGCTGCAGTGCATCTTACTTGTCAGCAGCCCGAGGAAAGAGACTCCTATAGAGCTCATCAGATCGTGGGGACACTGTGGTAATCAGTGGAATAATTTGCCGAGGTCCCTGGCTGAATGTTCTTGGGAGGGGCGGGTCCAGCTGCAGGGCGTGGCTTCCAGGGCTCCTGTCTCGAGTGGGCGCTTCTCGATGGTCACTTCCCAGTGCTCTGCTTTCCACTGTCCTGAGGGAAACAGCTGTCCACCCTGTCCCCTGCCAGGCAACCGTGGCCAGAAGTCAGAGTCCAGCCCCCTCCTCCCCCAACCCTCTGCAGCTCTGAGCCAAACTCTGCTCCTCAGAGGCATCAGCTGTGTCCTCAAGGCAGTAGGAAATTTTTTGACTGACACAGAAGATTGTTTGTGCAAACTGTGTTATGCTTTCTTGGAATTCCACTGTCACATATAAAAGGTCTTTATATATACTGAGGAGAAGTTGATGCCTGAAATATTTTATATAAGCTGTTGTCTTAGCTTGTATTATTTGCTGTGGTGATTTGTGAAGTACATAATTTTGGTTTCACACTAAACGAAGTGATACTGAGCGCTTTACATGAATACTTATTTTCAACTCAGGGCCTGTAACTTCTTTCTTTTTTCTCAGTAGGCATTAATTTTTGCTTTCCACTATTTATCTTAATTATCTGTGTTGTAATTTTACACTTTTTAATTATGAAATTTTGTACTTCACTATAAACCTTCATTGTTTCTAACCATAAAATATGCATTAATATTAACATCTCAAGGACCCTGAACAAGTCAGATCTTAAGTCCTAAAATAGCAACCTTTTTATATAATCATAAGAGGAATATTTGAAATAATGCAAATTAACATAGTGAATTAAAAAATAATTTTGCCTACCAACAGCTGGTGCTAGATAAACTACTTTAAAAAATCAAGAAAAGAGTTCAAGCAGGCATAAAATTAAGACAATTATCTTATTTTATTAAAAGGAAGTCTAGATATTTTTCTTTGAACAAAAAGTATTGATTTCAGACACAAATATAAGCAAGACATTTTAGAGCAGAAAGCTTCATTTTCTACTTTACTGTGTAAAATTCTCAATTATACAAAGCTTTCCTGTCCACTGCACCAACATGCAGACACCATTGTTGAATCCAATTAAGTCTTTTCATCAAAATCCCACTTCTTATTCACAACCACAAGTGAAGAAAACAGTAGGATCTTCAAGGAATATTATTTCAAATCAAAATATTTAATAGAAAATATTATGTGCCAACTTCTTAGACCAGAGCAGTTGCTGAGTCAGAAGAGAGAGCCGGCGAAATGCCTTCTATCGATCATAGAAGATCAGTGATATTTATTTCTGCTTATTTTTCTCTTGGATAAGCTCATGCAGGGAATATGTCACATATCTAACATGGAAGAGAATATACAAATAGCCAGTTCAAAAGAGCATTGTCCCATTCTTCCTTGGCATAGGCTCATTTGGAGGGTTTGAAAACAGAACCAATTGGAATTTAAAATTGTAGATAGCACATCATGCTTTGTAGCACCTGCTACATTTTTGTCTAGGTGTCCCCCAGAGCTTTGTGCAGTCATGGGCAGGCTTCTAGGTGTGTGACTGATTCATGGCCCAATGCTGAGATTGTAGGGTGAGTGTTACACCCATCCTGGGGCAGGTAGCCTGAATGCAATGTAAGGAAGGGAGAGAGCCTTGCCCTCTGCTGCTGCTGCTTCTCCTTTTGCTCCTGCTGTTTTGCTCTTTTCCACTGCCATGAATGGCTACCCTCTGCCATGTTCCAGTCTGCCATGAGGTCAGCCAAGTATGGACTGAAACCTCCACAAACCATGAACTAGATGAGCATTTTCTTCCTTAATTCTGTGTGTCGGGTATTTTGTCCCAGCAATGAGAAAAACATAACCCAGCCAGCATCTATACACGCGCCTATCTTAGTTATGGTATAGCTCCCTGTGGGGGAGCTGTATGCCCTGCTTTCTTCAGCACAGTCCCTGTGTGCCACAGGCGGACACCCTCTGCGTGTGAATGACCAACACTTTCTGCCATGGACGTGGAGGGGCAGATGAGCGAGTAGAACCCAAGCTCTTTATTAATCTGGATGGAAGTCAACATAATGATCTCACTGCTTTCTGTCCATGTAAACTCCTGGTCCCTGCAGTGGTGGGAACCTGATTCACCCTTGCAACTTCTCCTCAGAGCCCTGGATTCTGGACATAGACAGTGACATGGAAACTCCAGTCCAAGCATGATTATAACTACTGCCCTTCATCTCTGTTGTGACATACAGCTTTTGATGTGGGAGCTTTTATGTATTCCTTTGGCCTTTATCCTAGTTTGTCCCTCACTTGATTCCTTGCTTGATACTGTGCTTCTTCTCAAGTTGAATCTCAGCAATATTTGCAGAGAAGAGAATCCAGCCACTGGGACCCTGTGTCCCTGCCGTATGATGTCGAGTGGCCATGTGCTGGGAATTTTACCTGCTACTTCCCACCACACACGTTCAAACCCCCAAAGTTCCTATCTTTGCTGAGCATCTCTGATTTCTGCAATTATTTGCCTTAGTTCTGTTTCTGGGTCACTCTTAGGTCTCCGAAATCCTACAAGTCATTACTCTTTCTCTTTTTCTTTTTCTTTTATGTGCCATAAATTCACAAGATACAAAAATGGCTAAAATCGGGCAACTCCAAACCTGACAGAGCACAAACATTTGTAAACAGATCACTGCACACACAACAAGATAACTTCTGTAAGAAGGCGTCAGGCCAAACTGACTGAAGAATGATAGGTAAAAACAAAGGTTCTACAATTTAAGACTTATATAAGTAAATGAGGATCCTTCAAAGAATTGGACAAAAGGTTTGCCTCAAGCTGCTGAGCACCAAGAGGAAGTTCCAGCTAGGAGTACTGCTGATAACACAGCTCCCCCTACCTGGGCTGCTGCAGCCACTCAAGGAGGAACAGCTTGGGAGGCAGAACGGGAGCTAAAATCTGGGTCCTCTTCTGCCTTGTCCACCAGGGACCTTTAAAAAAGAGTAAAACCTGTGCCCCCTTGGCACAATGGCTCTGTGACAGGTTGACAGGATGGCAAAGCTTAATTCTGTTACACCTGCATGCTCCGCCACCTTGGGAAATTCGAGTAACTTCTCCAAGGCTTTAAGATTATTGTGCAGTTGGATCATAGAAACTTTTGCAGGCTTTTATCCGTTGAATAATATGAATACTTACTCCATTTTCTGATGCTCAAACTACTAATGCTGTTATTCTAGAAGCAAAAATGGAGACTCTAGCTCCAGGATGATGCCAGGAAAGGCTTCACAGACATATGCAACCCTCGTATCATGGTCTCATGTACAAATTAGAAATCTTGGAGAGAAAAAGGAGAGAACATACATAGACAGCAGCTAAACTTCTCAACCAGGACAGGCATACTCAGTAAAGAATAGAAGGGGAGGATATTGGACAGATCTGCCATAGAGTTACTAAAGAGAGTAGAAAACATTGATGAATGACTTGCTCACAACAGCTTATGTTGGAATTTTGAGCGAAAATTAAATATAAAAACATTAATTGACATTAATTTAGTTCTCATTCAGTAATGAAAGATTTAAAATGATAAGATTTATTGAGCATCTTCTTCTGCATTAAGCATCATAGCACAGAAGAAAAGTGGTGACGGAATGGGCCAGCACATAGGACGGCCAGTAAATATATGTAATGGTCTCATTAAAGTTTACTACTGTTTTACATGGCTTTCAAAGAGTCTAAGTACATGAATTAGACTTTTTAAAATTTTTAGGAAGAGAAAGATAACATTTATGTGAGAAAACTAATTATATATACTTTCCATACCAGAGCAAAACTGTCATTATGGAAAAAACTAATTTTGTGGTATACTTCATGAAATATTACAGCTGTCCTTGTTATTTCCATTTAAATGTTGTTTATCATATTTATTTTATGCCAAAGGCAGTAGAAATATAAAAGCAAGTTATATAAAATAAATTCAGTTAGCAGACTGCAAAGTCTTTCTTACAAAACAGATTATTCAGTGCCGAGCTGCAGTCACAATAAAAATAATAATAAGTCATGTGAGATGCAGAAAAACATTCAGAAAGTTGGATCTAGATGCTTCAGACATTAGCATTTCCTAGGCATACAGCTAAAATACTGTGGCCTGCCAGAACTGCTTAGAAACATTCAGATGCTGCTTGATGTTCAGTTGCATTGCTTTCTTACATTTAGTGATTTAGTGTTTTCCACTTACACAGAAAAAAACTGAGTAGGTAAGTGGTACTGTTACTGGAGAAGTACAGAAAGGCACCTTGCAAGGCCCCGCTCTTCCACACTTCCACACGCTGTTAAAGATAAAAGCAAATCACTTAATGCCCTTAGAAGTTTATAATGCATTGCAATTTTCTACAGTTAGAAAAATGTCTGCTGTGTTTAGAAAATAATATAATAGAAATATTTAACAATTTATCAAAAGGCAACAATTATAGTAGATTAGTTTCAAATTATACAACTGTGGGTATACATAGATATACATGTATAACTATATATATATTAGTTTTGTTCTGGCTTGTGTCTAGATGTCTCCCAAGGAATGAGGCCATAGATGGGGATTTTTCTGAATTGGTTAGATCTAAAGTGTGAGGTTCTGGGATTGATTCATGATGCAGTGCTAGGATTAAGGGTGTGAGTGCTGCCTTCTTCCCAGCAGAAACCTCCTGAGCCTGATCTTTACTGGTATGTATCAGCCTTCTAGTCTTCTGAGCTCTGACCAGAACCTCCCATCAAGTACAGCATAAGATATTCTAACTCTACTTTTTAATCTGGCATCTCCAAACTTTTCCAAACTCTTCCATAAGCCATTCATAAAGGCTTCTGAACCAAATGGTCAGATATAGTCACAACAACAACCCCACTCCTGGTACCAAATTCTGTGTTGCTTTTATCTATTTGCTAAGACAAAATGCTCAATACCCTGTAATGAAGGGAGTTTTGTAGAGGTTTTGCCCTTAATTGTAGAGGTTTTAGTCCTTAATTGGCTTGAATTCAAGAGAGAGTGGATGGAAGACAGGAATCACAGGGTAGAAATCATTCATGATGGACACAAGCTAGCAATGCAAGCAAGCAGAGGTCTACCATGACTCTTTTTATCCCTTTTATTTTATCCAAGCTACTTAGGGTGGGTAGCATTCACACCCTTAATCCCAGTGCCTTTGATACTACCATTGCACCATAAATTGACTCCAGCATCACATGCTGTACATCTATCAAGCTCTGAAAAATCCCACCTATCACTTAATGGGACTTTGGGGGGACATCTAAACACAAGACATAACATCTGCCTCTCGCCCCCAAAGACTTGTGTGTATCTCATTATGCAAAATACATTTAGTCAATCTATAAGAGTTGCCATAGTCCTAACAATTTAAGGACTCACAATGTTTTGCATCTTTCTTCTGGACTCCTTGCTCTTGATTCTCAACATGAATTTGATCAACAGCCCTCAACAGCAGCCATGATGTTAACTCAACATTAGAGTCTCCTTGAACTTTTCCACAAGATTACTCAGTCTACTGCCCTTAATCTTAGTCCCAAGCAAAGTCTCTGGACAGGAGCAGACTGCAGAAAATGTTCTGCCATGGTATAATACACATTGTCTGGAGTCCAACAGCCAATGCAATCGTTCTTCCCCTTTTCTTTTATATTCCCCAGGGATAAGCCACCCTAGGGTGGGTCTTCTGTATCCTAAGGTGTGGGCTTGCTGAATTTTAATTTTAATTTAGTTGAGCTTCTCTTATTCAGATTGATACAGTCAACTTTCTTAAATATTCTATAGGCCAGAAATATATACAGCATTGCACTATATATAGTTCTTGTCCTACATACTTCTGATTGCAGTAGCTTTCCTTGACTTTTGAAATCAGGAAGTAAATTCTCCCACTTTGTGGTTTTTCAAGATTATTCCCTCTATCCTGTGTCAATTTATTTTCCATCTGGATTTTAAAAGCAACTCATTGGTATCTACTAAGAAGACAGCTGCAATTTCAATAAAAATTGTGTTGAATCTGTAGATCAACTTGTAGAGTGCAGATTTTCACAGTATCAAGGTTTCCAATCTGTAGCTCTGAGATAGCCATCTATTTATTTTTTCTTCTTTAATTTCTTTCTACAATATTTTACAGTCTTAATGAACATGTTTTATACTTATTTTGTTGAATTTATTTTTAACAATTTCATTTTGTTGGATGTAACCATACATTATTTTCTTAACTATTGCATTTCTCAATATGCTTATTTCCATAATTTTATTTTTGGATTGATTATCACTAGGGTGTAGAAATACAGTTGATTTGGGAATTTGAGCCAGGAGAAAAGAAACTTTAAACCCAGTGTGGGTAATTTAAGGAGTTTTTGAGACATTGTCTCAATCAATCAATCACTCAATAAATCTAAAGATGTAACTCAGTGTGAAAACTTTGAGTTCAGTATCTAGTACTGGAGAAAAAAAAACAGTTAATTTTTACATAGACATCTTGTGTCCTGCAACATTGCTGAAACTGTTTAGTAATAATTTTTATGAGGAAATTCTAATAACTTTTTTGAGAACTCTTTGGGGTTTCCCATATATAAGACCATGACATTACAAATAGAGTTGGTTTCAGTTCTTTCCCAATCTAGATGACTTCTATTCTATTATTTCCTAATTGCTTTGGATCCTACTGCATCTTATATTAAATGATAAACAATATTGTACTTAGCTGTGTTAACTAAGACATAAAAAAAATCTGATAAGGCTAACAATTTGGACAGTACAATTCAACATCAACAAAAATAAGGGATTATGATAAGTTAAAACTACTAAAGCTTTTAGTATGAGAACTACTAATAAGTTTGTAAGCAAGTGAACTGTCTACAGTTTCCCTAAGTACATAGTCAATTCCTGAGACTATCGAGAGAGAGAGGTCCATTTGTCCCTCTGTGCCTTTCTTGACATTGGTTGATGTGACTGGTGGAAGGGGAAGGATATTAACAACTGGCCTTTGCCCATCCCCTATCTTCATGGCCAGAGGACAAGTTACTAGATGGTAACATCTCACTTCTGAGCTGTCACCTGGGTCATGCATCATCTCTGTGCTGTAGAAGCCAGCAGCAGGTGGCTTCTTTGGGACCAGAAGAGAGGAGAGAATCCCAAGCCCAGGCACACGGGCCCCAGGCTCCTCAGGTTCCAAGTAACCTTCCTTCTACCTTTCACTCCTCAGGGAACTGGGAGAGGAACAACATTGTTATTAGAAAAGTGATGAGAGTGATGTTTACCCAGAACCAACAGGCAGCTCTCTGCTTTATTTTAAGGTCAAGAACTATAGACATTCATATCCGTATATACTTTGCTCCATTATTTATATTAATGTTTTCATATTTGCTCAAAACTACATTTTGGGGACTTTTCCCAACTTGATAACGTATTCCATGATACTTGTCTTAACAACTGAATGAACATTATCTCATTCCATTAGCATTCTTGATAATTATTAATAATTTTTTTTAATTATTTGCTGTGGTATTGAGGCTTCACATTTGTGACCTATTCCACATCTTTTTATTAATCAAGGTATTCCAAAAAGTTATTTAAAAGAGTTAAAATTGTTCTATCTACTTGAATCTATGTATATATACCTATTCTATATAAAAATTGTTATTATTGTCAATTACTTTTTCATTTTACATTTTCTAGACATAAATGTTAGCTTTCTGCACAATAACTTTGTATCTTATTATACTAGCTTATACGTTTTGAAGTTTGTTCAAAATCTTTTCCTCTTCTATAATATTATATATTCAAAATAGCAATTTTATTTCCTTTATTTGAGTTTCTATGCTATTGATTTCTTTTTTTTTTTGTTTTGAAGACAAGATATGTAGTACAGTGAGAAAAAATGATAAAAATGTGATATCCACTCTCTGACTTATATATGCTTCAAGAATTTCACCCACATTTAGTGTCAGCAGAAAATGCAAGACAGGATGACTATTATTCATTAAGGAAGCTATATTTAACTTTTGCTTTTAGAAGTAGACTCTTTGAAAAAACTAATAAAATATTCAAATATCTAGTGAAATTTTATAAAAGAAGAATTGAAAATAGGGAGAGAGAGAGAAAGAAGAAAGAGAATGATACACCATGAAATACTGTACATAAATATAAATTGGACTGATAATGGAATTTCTTTGCCTAGCAAGTGCAGAGTCCTGAGCTCAATTCCCAGTACCACAAAAAAAAAAAAAAAAAAAAAAAAAAAAAAAAAAAAGAATTTCTTTGTATTGGTACAATTTAAATGAAACAAAACAGGAATTGTCCAAATATATCCAAATATTAGAAAATGCAAATATTTGAGAAAGACAAGTAAATAAAATAAAAATCCTTATAAACTTAGCTTAACTAAGAGAGCTGAGTCAGCCTCGACAGCCTTCACAATGTATGGCCTGTCCATTTTGCCCAAATTATCCCACAGAAGACAGAAAGGAAGGCTTCTGGGTTAATTTTGAAACTGTGACTGCCCAGTGCTCAACCTAGGCAATGAGGATGAAAGAAAAGAATGCGATTGGGAACCTCACTTGTAAAAATTAAAGGATTAGAGGGCTGGCCACACAGCTCAGTGGATTAAAGCACCTGCAAGCAGAACAGGGGCTGGGAGTTTGACACCCAGGCCTGCCATGCCGGGCCCACCCCCAGGTCACTCTGAAAGGGCCTTTGAGACTGGGAGAGGTGGCGCACACCTGTAATCCCAGCACTTGGGAGGCTGTAAACAGGAAAATCACTACGAGTCTGATCTTGTAGTGAGACTCTGAACACCCTGGAGACCCTTCCCTAAAAATAAATAAAAAATAATAAATAAATAAATAAATAAATAAATAAATGTGAAAATTAAGGTATTAGTAAATCAAATCCATCACCTCTTAAACATGTTTACTATGAACAGGTCACTTTTTATTCTGAGAATGCACAAAAATGTTTTAACTTCTAAAAATCTATTACTATGAATAGCCAAATTAAGAAATTAAATCTAAAGAATTTAAATATCTTGATAAGACAGTATAAATTAGCAAAACCATTTTGGAAAATAGTGTGCTTTTATTTGGTGAAGTCAAATATTTTTTTTTATTTTTTTTACTAATTTTTTTTAAAATTTTTATTTATTTATGAGTGTGTGTGTGTGTGTGTGTGTGTGTGGCCAGCTCAGCCCACCAGGGGGCGGGGCCGGCTGGCATGTGGTGCTGGGGGATTGAACCGCGGTCCCTTGCTTTGCTACGCTTGTTCCAAGTACGCTCTTTAGACCATTGAGCCACCTCACCAGCCCCCTAATATTTTTATATTTTCCAAAATCTCTCTACTCTGAGGCATAAATCAAGACAGACATTTGAATATCTATTATATTAAAAGTAAATGAAAGCATGTTTATCTCATTGAGTTTATAAGCCCCAAAACTACATGTTTGTGGATCAATATATTGCCACATACATATAATATATGAATAATATATGTACAATAATACAGTAATATATTATATATTTGAATATTATACAAAGAAAAAGGAAATGAAATTTGTAATTTGTATTCAAGCATATGAGTACATCACATCAGTACATTTAGCTTAATAAGCAAGTAACAGAAGATGTGTGTAAGATGCTTTTTAAATACCTTTTAAATGCTATTTAAGGGACCAGGGAGATAGCTCAGTAGATTAAGCACTTGCCTGGCAAGTTCAAGGGCCTGAGTTCAATCCCTGGTTCAAGGAAAAAAAAAACAAAAAAAACTTATTTAAAACTAAATACAAGTATTGCTATTTAATAGTACAGTTGTGTCTGAGAAAACTATTTTGAAAAATAAGGAAACTCAAAACGGGATTTGGTAGACAACTGGGTGAAGTAGGAAGAGGTGAAAAACATTCCGGCAAGAATTATCAAAGTTAGGCAAGAGAGGATCAATAAATGGTGAATATTTAATTTTAAAAGAATGATTGCAAGCTGGGCATAGTGGTACATTCCTGTAATCTTACCAGGTGGATCACCAAGAGTACATGGCCAGACTGGGCTAAATAGTGAGCTCAAGGCCAACTTAACTAGACAATGAAGCCCTGTTTAAAAAAGAAATACTACACTGAAAGACACACTGCCTGCAATCCCCTTCGAAACACTCACTCCGGCTTCCTGTACACTTGTCCCACCCTTCCTGTTCTGGGAGTCCTCTTTCACATGTGGTCTACAGCACAGTGAGCATTCCTCTCTCGGACTACCAAGGAAAAGCCGAGCTCACAGAGACGTGAGCCATGTCCTCCCCCACCATATTCACTGGCTCTGGTTCTCCAGTCTTCTGTCTCTTCCACAAAGTCATGGTGACCGTAAAAGGAAAATGCCTAGAATCAACTGAGAACATGGGGGTAGCCTAGATGGCACTAGAGACACTCAGGAAAGAGAACTTGCAGAAAGAGCTGCTTCAGAAAGTGGCAAGAAGTGTGGGATAGGTGGATTTGAAGCAAGCGCGAGTACTGCCATGCTTCATGGAGGATTAATTGCCATGCGTCTTTTTTATAGTACATTTTTTAAAAGGTAAACATTCACTGTAGTTCTCAATCTCCAATAGTTGTGAGCTTGGTAAGTGTTCATCAAGTATTCATTAAAGGAGAAATCTGCATGGTATTATCAAAACGAACAGTCCTAGAACTTGATAGAACTGAACACTTATTCAGATTTTAAACTTGTGTAGGAAATAAATAATGGAAGGAAAATTTCTTAATTAAAATATAGCTGCACAAAATGATATCATAAAGCATTCTCCATTCAGAAATATTGAATATATTTTAGAGTGTACATCTTATCATAGTTATTTAAAATTATTATTCCCATATAGAAAATACAACTGTATTAGTTGTTATGTAATCATTTTCAAAAGACCATGTTATTTCAGAATTATTCTTTACAACTTAGCGTGTACTGTCTTCCCAACAAGATAGTTCCTGTCCCTAAGGCATATTGTTCACATGATGGTTAATGTCATCTTTTGTGACTATTTAAAGGAAGTTTACTCTACAAAGGAGTTTGAAAGAATTAATTGAAGCCCAGGACCATGCTTTTTAGAACATGGAGTATTAAAATGGTAGTAAACTGTATGTGTGACCTCTATTCTGAGTGTCCCCTGTTCCCTTAGAGGGACTTTGTGAAGTCACTTATGTTGGCGCTAGAATGATTCTGTTTAACATACAGATGTGGCCAAGCTTCTGTTTGGATTTCTAAACTCGTAAACGTTCCAGAATTTCTTGAAATGCACCAGATTTCTCCATTATGGGAAGAAAAATTAACCTCTTTATATAGAGCAGCTGGAAGCTTAGGAGTCAAAGCTTGTGAGCTACTTTTGAGAATGAAGGGTTTTTTGGGTGTTTTTTTTTTTTTTCTGCTTTTGGTTTTATGTTCTCTAGCTGATGGGTTCTGTTTTAAAATAATCTCAGATATGGTATGTTACAAGTCATTAGACCTAATAAATTCACTTGATTTTTCTTTTGTCTTGAATCAGTGTTTGGATTGCAGTAAAATTTTCTTAGGATTTCCAAACCTTTAAACATTTATCTAATCAAATAAAAGGAAATTATATTTCACTTCTCTATTTTGTCACTTTCGATTTCCTTTTTCAAATTGTGTCTAAAGTAACAGGAGTTTTAGTAAGGTGTAGTCCCATAACTCAGGAAGCTGAGGCAGAAGAACCGCTGCAAGTTGAAGACCAGCCCGGGCTACAAAGTGAGCTTATAGTGAGGCTCAATACAGAAAAAGAAGAAAGAGGATAGGAGAGGGGGAGCAGAGGGGGAAGGAGAAGGGTAAAAGAATTTACAAAAAAATGACAAGAATTTTGAGCCTAAAGCTTCCAGTGGGATACCAAAGAGGGTTATGTCAGTGGTGTTTAACCAGTGAGGGTGTCTCAATGAATACTTTATTTAAATCTAGAAGTAAGCTCTAGATGAAATGAGCTAGAAGGTTTAAAGATTGAAAACTCTTCACTACATAGGCAAAAATTAAATATGTTAATATAATGAGCTTGAAATTATTTATCAATCCCACATCTAATTTAAGATTACAGTTCATGAGCTATTTTTTGGTAATAGAAAGCATAGTGCATGGAGTGTCTTAGAGTTAAATAATGTAGGTTTCAAAATCCAAGAGTATTTACAGCTACTTGCCCAAGGAAATTTGGCCTTGTGCGAGTTCTCAGATAAACCTGGATATGATAATTCCATCCATACAGGACCACTTCTCCAAAGAGGGAATGTATGAGCATCTTATTATTTGCTAGCAAGAGCAGCTTATTTATTTATTTGTTTGTTTGTTTGTTTGGTACAGGGTCTCCCTACCCAGCTCAGACGCATAGTGATCCTCCTGTCTCGGCCACCCCAGCACTGGGATTACAGGCGTGCGCCACCACTCCTGGTTTCAGGGCCAGCATAGCTCTGGACCAGCATGTCATGCAGTACTGGGGATTGGACCCGGGTCCTCGGGCTTGCCAGGCAGACACTTAGGTCCCTAGCCCAAGAGCAGCATATTTAAAAGAAGTTGCGCATTTTCTATTCAAGCCAGAACGTTTCCAGCATAACAAGTGCATTTTCCTTGGGCTCCTTTGTAGGTGTATCCAGCCCACACTGTGCATAGAATTTAGTAGAAATATGTCTTCCAGCTGCAGCCAGAGCCCATGTGCTTCAGATACTGTAATAAGTACAGTCAGTGGCAAGTAGAAATCGGGAGCTAAAGCAGAATTTTATGAGATCAGAACTTCAAGTGCGTAGTGGTTGCTACTTATTCTGCTGGAAACAAACACTCCATCAATAGCAGCATAATATGATTAAGTTATTTATACCTGAAACAAATTAGTATAAATAAAAAAATTAGATTTTATGAATATTTAATAATACATCTTGCAACCAAAGCTCTTTTTTTTTTTTTTTTTTTTTTGAGATACAAGGAATTGAGCAATTGAGCTACTCCCCTGGCTTGGTTATTATTAAATTATTTTTTACTTTGAGACAAATTTTCACTAAGTTGCTGAGATTCCAGGCTGGGCTTGAAGCTTCGATACTCCTGTCTCCGTGTCCCAGAGCACTGGGCTTTCCCATTGCCCTGCCATACCTGCTTTTTAACCCAAGCCTACGTGATTTGTGCGGACCGAAACCATGACGATCCGGGAGGGCGGGGCGGGGGTGGGCTGGAGCCTGGTCCTGCTTATCAAACACGGCGCTGCCCACACGACCAAATACGCAGCCATGCACAAGAACCGGAGTAACGTGCATTCCTTTTGTCCAGTAAGTGTGTGCGCTCTGTCTTTTGGATCTTCAAGGTCTGAAAAGTCTTTGAGATCCTTCTTGGGGCAAAAGTTTTGTGTTGTTGGTGCTGTTGTTTGTTTTTAAGAGAATTTAAAAAAAAGGTAAAGAAAACAAATGATAAAGAATTTCACTGAATAAAATTACAGGAATGCCACAATGGTTGCTGTATTGCAGAGTGTTGTCTTCAAATTAGTTGCTCGGATTACCAGATATAAACATGCAAAATAAGTCCAAAAATATTTAAACAATTAAAAGGTGAGGGGCCAGCCAAATGTAGGGGGTTCGATCTCCCGGCCTGCGGTGCTGGCCTGGGCCTAGTGCACGCTGAGACAATCGAAATGTGCGTGGTGGCACATGCCTGTAATCTCAGCTCTTGGGAGGCTGTAAACAGGTGGATCACTGCAAATCTAATCTAGTAGTGAGACCCTGCATACCCTGTAGACTCTTCCCTAAAATACAAAACATAATTAATTAATTAATTAATTAATTAAAAGGAGAGAGTAAAAATTAGGCATTGACTGCTCTTTTTGATAGACCAGCAGAAATCAGAAGTAAAGTTATCCAAGCTACCCTGTATATATGCATATGTATTTCTTTCCCTTCCTTTTTCTTTTCTCCTTTTCCCTCATTCCACTTGTTTCTTCCTTTGAACAGACTCTCTCCCTTTTATAGTATGTGTTGTACCTTTCAGATTTTATTTACTCTTTCAGGTTCTTTTACTAGGGAGACAAAATGATGTTTGTACTTGGGGGTCTGATTTATTTCACTTATGAGTACGGTCTCTAGTTGCATCCATTTACCTATAAAAGCCTTGAGTTTATCCTTTTTATAGCTCAGTAGTACTCCACTACATACTATTGCCACTTCTTTTCTCTCCGTTCCTCAGTGGATGAGCATTTGAGTTGTTTCTAAGATTTAGGTATGACAAACCGCGCTGCAATAAACATGGGTGCACATATATTCCCGTGGTGTGATGTTTTCAGTTCTTCTGGAAAAATACCCAGGAGAAGAATAACTGGCTTGAGTGGAACCTCTAATCCTAGCGTTTTGAGGAATCTCCACACTGATTTCCACAGTTGTTCACCAGCTTGCACTCCCACCAACAGTGGAGAAGTCTTCTTTTTTCCCCACACCCCTCTAGCATTTCTTATTATTCACCATTCTTTCTGGAGTGAGATCCATTCCCAGTGTTATTTCAATAGATTCTTCTTCAGGAAGTCCGCTTCCTGTTCTGTGCAGCTCAGAGCTGCTATCCACAGGTTGTTCCCTATTTTCTAGGTCACCTCCCCCTCTGCTGACCAGTGCCTGCGAGCCTCTGAGCTGCCCTTCTGTTTCTTAGCTCCAGCATTGGTGTTGAATTTTCCTAAAGCTGCATGCTTTGGTAGGATCAAGGAAACAGATGTTGTGTCCAGGTTTCTTCACATCGTTGCTGCTGGTCTAGCCTACGGGTCGGTCCCTAAGCTCACGCAGGTATCCAGGGAAGGGGAAAGGACTTGCGGCACAGCTTGTGTGGTCTGATGAAACAGAAGGAAGAGCGGTGATGTGTGGATGGCTTGCAACTTATGGGAAAAGCAGGCTTCTATGGACAAGAAGTGCATAGCTCTTCCAGTAAAAGGGACACCCCCAAAATACATGGAGTATCCTGCCAGATTTCCTGACTTTTAAGGACCTCTTAGTGTATAGGACACACAACGAGATTTGTGTATCAGTATTCTTTGTGCAGTAGATGTTTCGTTTGCAACGTTCTTATACTTTTAGTTTATTACAGAACAAAAAGTCTTTATGTGACCATGCAAATAGTACATCTGTTTGTGTATAAATGCTGCTCACTAAAGTGTTTCTCTCTCACCTGTTGTAATGGCCATAAAAATTATAAGACCTTTGTTAAAATTATATTCAATGAAATAATTGTTGAAGATATTATACCTTTTCTAATGTAAACCATCTTCCAAATTCTGCCTGCTGATGTGTTTACGGTGGTCATCCAGAAGTTGGTGAATCTTTATCTTTCTGAATGATGCTAACACAATTTACACCTAGACAGCGCTCACACAAAAAGCACAAAATAAGAAAGTTCTTGATTGATACTTGAAAGTAATGTCATTGTTTTCTCCATCACATACAAAGCAAGTGCCAGCCTTATTCTTTGTATCCCACTCCATTCGGGCTCTGGACCGCTGTAATTAATGTGTCTAAGCAATCTTCGTTGAATGGCATAATGCTCTTTGATCAAAGACTTGTATTAAATGTCCATTAACCAACTAATAATGACCCTATCAATTATAGACTAATTCAATTAGGCACCACCCTGAATTGCTCTTTGAGGGATCAGTCAAAGTTCCTAGCCTAATCCCAATCAGGCCTGAAAGGCGAATAACAAGCTTTGCTAATGCTGCTCTTCCAGGAGGGCCTGAGCTTTCATGAGTCAGCGGAAAGCTACTTTCCATAATGCAGTAAGAAAAACGTGACTGTTCGCCCTACAAGTTTTCAAGGTTTTATATTTTTCTTCCAATATATTTTATTCCTTCTAATAGAGGTCTTAGATTGGATAATAGCTCATCTGTTAACTTGAAGTCAACTTTAGCTTCTTGTAACTATAATTATTTGAGAAAACAATTTGAAAATAAGATTTTATATAATGTTGCAAAGAACTGTTCATTATGAAAAGAATAGAAAAATCAAGCTATTTTCTCTTACTAGCGCATGATTGAAGCGAATCAGTGCAAGGGCACTAGAGCTGATCTTTACTTTATTAACTGCAAATGTGTTTATTAATGAGGTTTATATTTGGAGCTGATTGTATCTTTTAAATTTCTTTGAAATGTAATGAAGAGACATGGACTTCTTGAGAACGTTTTCCCGAAGGCGACTTTGGGGCTTCCCCTGGAGAGCCGCTGCGCAGGCCTCCTCCCCCACGCTCCAGCGCTTCCTCACGCTTCCTCACGCCCTCTTAACGCATTCAGCTTCAAGGCTTGATTGTGCCTGCAGCCTCCGACACCCTTCCACACTCAAAACAGGCCCGCGAAGACGTGCGCACCAGGTTGCCTATCGATGCCTGTCCATGGCCTGGATAGAAACTCCTGTCACTACAATGTGGCAATTCTGATATCGCCATCAGAAAATCTGTGACCTGGCCCGAGGAGATAGCTCCATAGTCTAAGCAAAACTTGCCTGGCAAAAGCAAGATGCTGCTTCAATCCCTCGTACCACATGCCATGTCAATCCTGTGCCATGTTGGCTACCAAAAGCAGGGGTGGTAGCACATCCCTGTAATCCCAGCCCGGGGGAGGCTGACACAGGAGGATCACTGAGTCCGAGCCGCATAGTGAGAACCTGGGCCAAATAAATAAATAAATAAATAAATAAATAAATAAATAAATTTTTAAAAATTAAGAAAGAAAAACTATGGCCCAAACCCAGAGCCCAGCAGCAGCTTTCCCACAACCAGAAATGCCACACCAGGACCAGTGCTTTGGTTCTGAATCCTCCACTTCATCCATGAAAGGAATTGCAAGCCCGCTGCTACACACCTGGCCAGGGTGGTTAGAAGACCCACTAGCCGCACAAAGTTATGGGCTGCCACGGTGTGAAGCTATTCACGCAGCACATATCCACTGAAACACCTGCTGGATGGTGGAAACCAAGCTGTGATTTTACATCTTCAGAGGAAAGACTGATTTTGACACGAGAAGTAAATTATAAGTAAGAGAAAAAGTAAAGAAAGCAATGGGTGTTGTTATTTAAGCCTAATCTCCACTAAATGAAAAATAACAGAATTCATTAAACTTTGTGTCATCAAAAAATAAATTATCCTTAAAAGCTGGGTGTGGTGGCATATGCCTATAATCCCAGCACTGGGAAGGCTGAGGCAAGGCAGATTATTGTGAGTTGGAGAGCAGCCTGGACAACAAAGTATCTGTAAGGCCAGCCTAAACTGCATAGCAAGACCTTTCTCAAAAAGGCAAATTAAATAATTAAGTTAACATAAAACATTATTCTTCCTGTATTTGGAGGAAAATAGCCATAGGAGGTGTACTGAATTCAGATCCACTTCAGTAGTACTTCATAAATGTACGCTTGTCCAGAGGCAGCTGTGCTAGCTCAAATCTGAAGGAATGTTGCCGCCGAGTGCGTGACTCCTGGGCGGGGAGAGAGGACCCCAGTGGCTGGTGGGTCAACAGCAGGGCTGGCTCCGCTCTTGTAATGAGGCAGAGAGCATAAGGAGATACAGGACCTATAATTCTAGTACTCGATGCAGCACAACAGTGGGCAGCATTCTAACATTCTAAAGAAAAACTATGAAAGGAGATCATCTTCTACACAGCAAGTTGGTTATTAGAATATAATAAAGATGTTTTTGATTCATAAAATATTAGGGAAAGAGAACGCTGAGTAATGTGTTTCAAAGACAACTTAAAATTTAAAAGGAAAGTTATATAACTAAAAATAAAATTTAGTTTATTAAGAACAAAATGGAGAAACTCAGAATATAGGGGAGAATAATTAAAAACCAAAATATTCCAAATAGGAAAACTAAAAAATATTGCAAATAGGAAAACTAAAACCTAAGGAATAAGATTTTAGAAAATTTACCTTGGAGAGTGGGAAGCCAAATAAACCAGAAGTATTTTAGAACATATGACAAAATACATTTTGAGTTCATTGTCCTTTCCAAGAGCCCAGTCTACTGTAGAAGCCCATTTCTTTCTACTGAAACATAGTAAAAGGGATCCTCACTGCTATATCTTAGGGAATGACAGTGCTTAATTATATTGACTTCAAGTTTAAAAAAGTAAACCCTATAAGAAGCAGGGAGACAGGGGAACAGAACGTAAAAGCGGATTAGTAAACAAATATTATTCATTCATTGACACCCTGGTGTAGGCTGGGTGCGCTGCTGCTACGCTTCCTCGTAGCCCCCTAGTGCACTACTCTTTCTTATGAGAAAGCATAGTGCAATCCTAAATCATACAAGAGAAATACAGAGAAATAAACTCTGGCGTAAGCCAGCAGCCAATGTGAGCCTGAGACCACAGTGATGCTTCGCATGTTAAACTGAGAGAAAAAGAATAAAAGAAAACTTAAAATGAAAAATCTAGAGCTCATGATAAAATATGCAAATAATTTTAACTTACCTAATCAAAGAAAATATCCTTATGATAGCCACACAAAAATAAGCAGTGGTAAATTTGAGTGATAATATTTGAAAACTTGTGTTTCAACAGTAAAATAAATCTACGTGGCAAATTAGGAATAAACTATGACACGTGTAATAGAAGCCATAAACTGACATCATGTAAGTTAGTCTCAAGAACTGACCAGTTTTTATTCTGTAGATAATAGATGAAGGACCTTTGAAAAGTCTGTACGTACACAGCATTAGTGACACTGGGCAATTCATGCAAATTAAATGTCTCTTTGTGCTGTGTACCCATAATAAGCATAAAAAAGCCACTTTCAAAAGCATAGGCTTGATGAGCAGACAAGGAAAGGATCCTTATAGACCGAAGGTGGAAGTGTGCAATGTCTGCAGACAAATCCAATAATATATAAAGTATTGCAAAAGGAAGGTCGTGTCTACAGAAAAACGGTCGTGCCAACGAGCAAACAGAGCTATCCATGAAGTTAGTCTGTTTTTCCACATATTTATAATGCGTGCTGATGTACCGATTAACGGATTGCACTTCGGCAGGTTCGTACGAGCATACCATGTATTTTAGTTGTTTCATCCCCAGCTATTCCCTCTCACCCCACACCCTCTAGCTTCATATTGTCTTTTATAAAGATAAAAAAGAAAATAAATTAAAAGAGTATCAATAAGGGACTGGTAAAATAATTGTCATACCTCACACACCCGAAGTAGACAATGGTGCAGAGCCGTTAAGTGCTACGTTATTAGTATCATCATTTATTATTCTTATTTGTAAAATACTTATGGGAAGAGGAGTACACAGAAGCTCATAGATTGCTGTGAGCTAACTGTATGAGGATACACGAGAGTTGGGAATCTCTAAAATAAGCATGTGAGGGAGTTAACAGAGGTAGACCCTGCATGGAATTGTAATTGTAAATGCAGTCCTTATGTCCCCTTTACCAACAAGTATGCCTCCTTGGAAATCTTATGTTTATATTGAAAGAATTTTCTTTGATTAAGTAACATCAATCCTTCTAACTTGTCTTCTTGATGTCAGGTGTTCTGTGCCAACAGGAGGGAAGGAGAAGCTGATGGGAGGATTTTTAAGGGAAAACTGAAGGCGAGGGTGAATAGCTGTTTTGACTTCCAAGTGACTGAACCTGGTAAATGTTTACAATGACTTCTACAGCCAGAAAAGCTTTAAAAAAATATTTACTCATAAATGTTAGGGAAGGAACAGCAACCTGTTTGTCTACAAATAGGAATGAAATGTGTAAGCAGACACCTGATACTCAATGTTTTTCAAATGCTAAGAACAACAATTTTTTCTACATAACATATATGAATAGGGAAGGCAAATGTTGATTTTACCTGACGTTTCCAAAGTTTATCTCTGTGTTTCTAATTTGTTATATATAGCATGTAAGATTGCATTACTATTGAAAAGATTATCGGCATAAAAGCTGTTAAATATAAAATGCTCCTAGTTAGCATGCAATCTCACATTCTCAGTAAAATTATGCAGGTGAACTATCCCTCTGATTCTCAGCAAACCTTGTAAAACTAGTCCTCAGCTGACTGCAGTCCCAAGGTGCAGCCCAGTTGGCACAAAGCTCTGTGCGTGCTGCGATCACAGATTTTCAAGTACGGAATTACGGCAATTTTGAGTTTAGGGAAGATGATACCAGGGTATTTGGATTCCCGACAAGGACAGACGACTCCCGAAGCCTGCTCCTGGACGATCGCTGAGGGCAGGATGCGTGCCGTGAGCTCCCCGCATCGTACCTGGGAGAGGCAGCAAGCCACAACACATGCTACAGCAGAGATTCCCTCTGTTCTTGGGAAGGGTATTTTGTTTTAATTGTTTTGAGTATTTTTGGTGCAGGATCTCGCTCCGCAGCTCAGCCTCATAGTGATCCTCCTGTCTCAGCCTCCCCATCCCTGGGATTATAGCCACGGGTTTCGGTGGCTGGCTTGGGGCAGGGCCAGCAATGCATGTGGTACAGATAATAGAACCCTGGGTTCTTGTGCTTGCAGGCTGGCGCTCAGACCGCCAGCAATTGCCCCTGCCCAGAAAGGCTATTTTGATTGTATGATTTAGTTTGGTTTTATTTGTGTATTTTTAAATTATGATAAGAAAAAAAATTGCTATTTTAAATATTTAACATCCTGGCTGGAAGCTAAAATTTGGCTCAGCCATGGTAAAAAGAAGAATGGGTGCTTAGAACGCTGTGGAACTTTAAAGATTCTGAGGCTCTGAGTTACCAGTTCAACTCGGAGGCAGAGGTTACGTAGTGCTTCCTCATTAGCTGCTGCTAGCTGTAGGGGCTGCACGCACAGACGACAGATGGGCTAAACACGTGATAGCCAACAACAGTGTTCAGAAGCCGAGAATAGGGGTTTTTTATTTTCTTAAATGTAGTTGTATACAATTATTTCTTATAATGTTAAGGTTGAAAAAATATTGAAAACAAAACATTATCTAAACATTTTTTTCCTATAACTCAATTTCTTTTTCTTTTTTTTTTTTGGGGGGGTGGGGCAGAACCAGGGGTTGAACTCAGGCCCTTGCACTTGCCAGGGAAGCGCTTATTCTGCTAAGCCATCTCCCTGGGCCTATAACTCAATTTCTGAAAACAGTTATGTTTCTGGGCCTGTGAGTGGAACATTCATCGTTCCAAAATATTGTAGGTTGAAATACTTTTTCCTAAAACTACAGACCTTTTAATCACTGTTCTTTATTGTATAGCTCCTGTTTACATAGCCCTTAGGCTGTATAGGTGTTATAAATATCGAGAGATGATTTAAAATATATGCAAGAATATGGATATAGGTCAGATGCCAATGTTATTTTATTAGGGGATCTTAGCTTCTAACTTTAGAGTCTACAGGGGATGTGGAATCCAATTCCCTATAGACATCAAGGGATGACTATAGCAAATGATTATGTTGTCCCTGTTGAATGAGTTGACTTTAGAAAACTTCAGGAAGTTGTAAGTTATATAATCTAACTGACAAACTATATAAGCTAGATAATAAAATATGTAATTATGTTATTATGTGAACTTTGTAAATAAAATGCATAAACTAAATCACATGCAAAAACTAGAACATTTCAATTGTAGTGACATTTCAGATGTGGGGCACTTTTGTGCAGTAGCGATAGATTTCTTTGGTTTTGTCTGCGTCTCTTGCAAACCTCACTATGGGAATCGCTTTCATCTTCTCCTTTCAAGAATGTCTCCATGAAAGTCAGGACGCTGGCTGGGGAGATAGATCAGTGGTATAAGTGCTTGCCTGGCAAGCACAAGGTCCTGAGTTCGGTCCTTGGTACCACCAAAAAAGGAAGGAAGGAAGGAAGGAAGGAAGGAAGGAAGGAAGGAAGGAAGGAAGGAAGGAACTAAGAAAGGAACTCAGGGTGCTCTCCAGCCCTCACTCTTCCTGTGAACCGCTGTCCTGTTCCAGGCAGATGCTGGACTCACGGCCTCTCCTGACCTTGCCTGAACAAATGCTTGCAGATGTTCTCCACCACTGTTTTGTGCTTGCCATGCTCTAACCATATTTACACTTTACAAACAGAATATTACATTCTTTTACAACCCAAAGCTATAATGCTAACTAACCCTCAAGTGATATTTTTGTCTCGCTTATGCCTCATTCTGTAAATATCCCTCCTCTCTCCTCTCCTGTTTGCATTCTTATTAGGGTGAGATAAGTCACTCAGTCTAATCTGCAGTTTTATTTCCCTTTTGCTACTTTCTTGGAACAATGTATTGTACAATCAATATTTAGTTAAGAATGCAAAATGTCAGAAAGTTGTTTATATTAATTTTGTTAACTGTTTCACTCAAATGGGCATTTCAGTTGGTTCTTATTTTCCTTGATTTGAGTAAAAGTTAAGTGAGTATCTTTGTATACATCCTGAAATTAAGATAAAGATACAGTAAAATCCAGACGTTTCCTCCAAAGCAGTACTTCCACAGATTTCTCCCTTTCTGTATTCTAGCAAGGTTTTCTCAGACTCCTGGGCCTTCCTCTGTGTTATTTATTTTACCTGGTTATCAAGGTCTTCTTGGGTAGCACTTACTGTATTCCATATACTTTTGTGCACATTTAATCAACACTTTCATTTTCTCAAAAGATAATGCTATAAAGACTATTAGTCAGAAGAGGAAAGTGAGCCTTAGCGAGGGTCAGGAGCTTGTTCAGGATTTATTCAGCCCTTTGGGATACTCTGACGCTTGCGATCTAATTCCTGAAAACAGGAGAGAAATTTTAACTAGATTCCTTTGCAAGCATAAACGTGTTACTATACTGGCAGTGCCCTGATTTCTCGACCAGTGATGTCTCGCACATAAATCTACAGAGAGGCCGCTGGGACAATCTGTCGTGCTTTACCGTGGCACTCTCCTACTTGGCTTGCTTCATGCCCGGGGAGCACACTGAGGCGGAAGTAGCTCTAGGGCGACACAGTAAAGTTCACTGAGGCAGTGTCACCTACGAGGTAAGTTTTGTGCAGCTGGAGACACCGAGTGTGAGACACGAAGCCAGACATCTGTCCCTGAGGCAGCCCAGCACTCAGAACACTTGTTCTGTGGGCACCCAGCTGTGGGATGTGAGGGAGTAGGTAGCAGAAAATGTTTAGTTTAGGCTGTTTGCAGTTCAAGTTTAGCCAAGGATTTCCGTAAGAAAGCATGGTGGCTGTCCACACGGAAAGCACCAGTCTGAGCAATGCACTTCCCTGCGAACGCTCTGCATGCTGAACGCCAGCTCCTGCAGTCCTGATGCATCCCCGGATGAGTGCCGTGCAGCCCTGTGTTGCAACCTCATTGTACCCGTGAGCTGCTGATTATTTTTATATTGAAAGAAGCATTGCTTCAACCTGGTAAACTAAGTTGAATGCAGCAAATTGTAGGAAAAAATCCAGCTTGAAACAGACTGCTGTTGATGTAGAGAAGCTGGCTTCCCTAGAACAAAAAGAAGAAGAGTTTTAGGTTTTTAAAAAATAGAGCAAGAGAGCAGGTAGAGTGGGAGAACATTCTGTCTGTTAGAAAGAGCCAGGACATACAAGAGAGCAAAGCATCCCCCCTGGCAGGATACTCGGCTGACTGTAAGAGCTGCTCAGAGTGGTGCTCCAGGAGTCCTCTCTGCATCTCCTGAGCTGAGGGCTCCAGGGACTCAGGACTGAAGATGTCACCTCAGTGGCATTTCTGACCTTGGAGAGACAGAGTTCCTGTGTGTTGGCAGCCATGAGGGTGACACAGCGCTTCACTGTTCTGTGACAGATTAATTTCTGATTTGTTTTCTACCACTTTTTGAACCTCAGAATGGGAAGAAGACTTTGAAGAACAGCAGCTTTGCCTGAGTGTCTCTGAGCAATTAGATTTGGATTTAGGATATGAAAAGTGATCTATATCTTTAAGCCCAGACAGCTGAAGAACAAAGAGGAAATTCGTACAACACAGGGCTCTCTTGGTACTGTAAATCCAAGGTTGCTTTTGATTGTCTTAGACTTGCTGTCAGTGTGATAAGTACTATGCCTCTTCAGAAAGTTCCGCTGTAATCTCATTGACCAGGAGGAAAAGCACTGAAGGAAAGTGGGATTCCTTATGGGATCTTTGAATCAGAAACACGAAGGTTAAAGCCTGGCACTGTCTCTTATTGACTTTATCTTTTGACCACACCGTGGATGTTACTTCGGTTTATGTAAGTAACTCGTGTTACTTAGGTCTCTTTCCTGATGTGTGGTATGGAGATAGCACCTTACTGTCAGTGGTGATTGAAAAGATTAAAGAAGGCTTTCACACACACACACACATACACACACACACACACACAAACAACATAACCTACTATTTCCTGCTTAGAATATATTTTTGTGATCTTTTGCCATTATTCAACATGCAAGGTATTTTAGATGACATAATAATACACATTTGGAACATCAGAATAACGTATTTTCTGAAATATTTTAGTAAAACATTAATGGTAAAACTCTCACTGAGTCCATTTTCCAATTTGATGTCTTTAATACATGTTCTACAAACGTAAGGAAAAATCCAAGTGAATTAACAATATATGCATTCACAAGCCTTAACACAATGGAAATTTTTTTCCATTCCTTTACTGAGGGGTGTCCACGGCTAGCTGTGCCCTTTCTGCTCACCGTCCCCAGAGCGCTTCTCATTCGCGGCCTGCTTTTCACCCAGCATGTCTATTTGCGTCGGCAGACCAGGGGTCCTGAAGTAGAAACAAAAGGGCACAGTGGCTGAAAGCCCCGAGGTCATTCATGGGATGGTGATGGTCAAAGATGATAAGTTCAGGGGTGAAGCCAGCCTTGTAGGCACAGGAAATGGGTGGAGGCAGGCGGGTGTTTGTGTAGGAGGAGGAAGCTATAGATCAAGATGCACAAATAAAGCCAAATGTTAAGTCCTTGTAAGAGGTGTTCACGTGGAAAACACAGGCTCTTAGATTTATTTCTTAAGTTAGAATTGTAAGATGTATAAGTCCAAATTTTAAAAACACAGAGGTAAATCATTGATCTATTCTAGATACATGTTCTTCTCATCTTGTGTGCATTAATTACTTCTGATGATTTCGATGGCTCCTAAGTTCCCACTGGTCTCGTGGCCTGAAAGTGCATATTCTGCCAAAACGAACACATTACAAGCACAGATCTTACAAGTCACAAAAGCATACTTTTAGTCCTCTTCCATTTTTAAAGAGCACTTGGCATTATCTTCAAGGCTGTTTGGGAGTACAGCTTTGTAGAAGGGGATTTTTCACTGGGAGTCATTGGCATTGCTTAATCATGTATTCTTGAACTGATTAAAATTCATAGAAGCATTTACTTTTATTGTTATTGAATTGATCAGCAATGTCAGTAAATTGAATTATAAGCATAAATTCTGAGAGATCATAATCAATCTCTAATTCAGTCCTGCCAGTCCTGACACATCTGTTATGCCAAAAATATGAAGATGGAGGAGTCAGTTTAATATAAAGTGAATTGGTGTACTGAAGTGAGCATAATTTTACTTTAAAAATGGTCCAAATAGCTGCTAAAGGAATCTTAAGACTATATTTACCCAATGGTAAATATGCCCACCGCACAGCCTTCTGGTTCAAAATATTTGTGTAAATAACCAGGAAGATTTTGAGTTTTGCATATTTGGTATTTAATCTCTCCAGCTTAAGAAATTTATAAATTTGTGTTAATTTCATTGCTGCATTTACATTATGTGCATCCCTCCTTCTAGGTGGATCTGCTTGTCCCTACCAAAGTGACTGGCATAATCACACAAGGAGCTAAAGATTTTGGTCATGTCCAGTTTGTTGGGTCTTACAAACTGGCCTACAGCGATGATGGGGAACACTGGAGAGTGTACCAGGATGAAAAGCAAAGGAAAGACAAGGTGAGTCCTGTGGTGGCCGGCAGAGCTCACAATAGGTCAGAGTCTATGTGAATTTCATTTACTGGACAGAATTTGCATTTCTATTAAAAATAATGACTACTTATTCTAAAAACTGTGTGTTAAAATATTTACATAAAAGTACTTAAAAGTCCTTATAGTAGAGTATCCAATAGTGAAACTTAGAAAAATAACTCCATATTATTTATTATATAAGATATAGCTCTCTAAATTCCCATTTAGACACCAACAGGTACATGTCATTATTATTGTTTAATATTTAAATAAACTAATGGTATTAGAACAATGTTCATTTGATTGAGAAAAATATTCAAAAATTATTTTAAAACTTTATACTACCTTGATTATGTTGGCAAGTAAGAGTTTAAGAAACACCAGTAGACAAAGTTTTACTATTACATTAATTCATCAAAATAAAAATTAGATAGTTTTCTGTTCAGTTTCCTTGATTATATTTTAATTCATACATTTGTTTAAATTTCTTATGAAATATGTGATTTGATTATTAGTAATTATTGCTATATATATTATATACAATTCTAATAATTTTTTGAAGTTCTTATCACATTGAACATCTTTCTGCACTTACTATTTACTAGTGTCAGTTTCTGGGGGCTATGGGAAATGACGTGCAGGGGCATTAGCTGGGCATAACTGGGAGCGTGGTCTAAGTTCTGGCCGCCTCGTGTGGACCGATGGCATTGACAGAAGCCATGGCTCAGAAGCCCCATGCAGCGTGCTCCAGCTTTCTGAGAACTTGTGTGGGAACTCTGGGTTCAAGGATATGGGGAAAAGCTGTGCTAATCAAGTGCATATTAAGCATTTCTAAGCTAATAGGGATTTTTTTTTTCTTACAAGCCCTTCTATTTCCTGTTATTGCATTACTAACCAATAGAAAGGCTGAGAATATCTTTTTCTTCAAGTGTTCTTCAAAGCCAAGAATTTATGAAATTCACAGAAACACTAGGCCTACTGCTGCTGTTTCAGTGTATCAAGAGGGTTAGGTCACCTCACACATAATTCACTTTATAAGGGACACGTTTTTCTTTTTTTCTTTTTTAGAAAGTTAATTATAATATATTCATATACAGACACTGAAAACCACCCTAATGGGCCAAAGAACATACACAACATGAAGACAACTTTACTAAGGTGCACTTTACTTAGGTACATTTTTCTTTCTTTCTTTC
>NW_004524705.1:3976840-3978673 GCF_000260255.1 Octodon degus | reverse complement strand
TAGATTTTGGATCTTACTCGTTCCATTCCTCAAACCAGAGAGACAATGAAATGCTGAGAAATGTGGGTCTGATTTGTTTCACTTGTGTACATGGTCTTCACTTGCATACATTTACCTACAAAGTCTCAATTTTATCCTTTATGACTGAGTCGAACTCCATTATAAAACAATGAACCATTTCCAACTATTCCTTGGTTAATGGCCTTTTTGGTTGTTTCCAAGATTCAGCTGTTACAAGTTGTGTTGTTATAAACACAAGTGAACAAGGATTGCTGTGCTCTGATATTTTTAACTCTTCTGGGAGGATACTCAAAAGAGAAATAGATGGGTTGCGTGGGACTTCTAATCCTAGGTTTTCTTAAGAAATCACAGTGATTCTTTCCTTGGACAATTTAAGTTAATACATGGTTTATGATCAGTGACATCATAAGTTGAATGAACACTGAGTTTTTGTAAATATTTATTTTATGAACAATAAACAAATGTCATCCACAGTGTATGGCAAGTAACTGCTCCAGTTCCTCTCCTTCACATTTTAATGTAGACACTGAGATATATAGAGTATATGTTTTATAAGAGAAAAATTTAAATTTTACCAATAGAGCCTTGAAATTAATTTTAAGACAGGTAAGTAATTGTGTCTGTTATCCACACATAATATGTACTAGGTACCACATGTATAATAGTGAAGTATTTATATAGGCTGTTCAGGGAATAGATGCAAAGAAGAATAAGATTAGAGATTTCAATCATGAAAGTAATTCTTTTTTTGAACTCAGGCCCTTGCGCTTGCCAAGCAAGCACTTATTCTACTGAGCTATCTACCCAGCCCTGAAAATAATTCTTGATCTCCATTTATGTTAAAGATGTGCCTTAGTAATATAAGAATGCATTTCTTTTTTAAATAGAAAAAACAATTGCTTGTGAATGAATTTTATCTCACTGTTGTAGCCTGAAAATATATATTGATTTTATTTTCCAATTTGTTGGTGGAAGGGATGTTCAAGTGTTCTTAAGCCTCCCTGGCTTTCTAAGGGACTTGCCTATACCTCACCTAGCGTGAAAAGTGTAAGTTCACAGTCGTATTGACAGATTTGTGTACTTCTCTTGCGATTATATCTCTGTTTGCCTTGGATATTTTCAGAAGATTTAGCAAGATTCTGTCTCAAAGTGAAAAATAAGAAGCTTGTCTTTAAAGGCCTGGAGATGTGGTGAGGTGTGAGCATAGGGCCCGAGTTCAATCCCCAGTGCCTCAAACAGCTAAGCTGTAAATAAGATTTTAGTGTTCTTTTGATGAATTCTTATACCACGTGATGTATTTTGCTCTGAAATTTCTTTTGGAATTAGCTGTTCCCATTTTCTTTTCGTTGCCTTCCCGTATGCTTTTCGGTCCTCTCCTGGAGCTGCACCCTGGACTTGAAGTGTGTTTTCTGTGCACCGTGCAGAGTGGTCCCTGCTCTGCCTGTTTTGTTAGGCGTGTGTGCAGGGGACAGTGAGCGCACTGTCCTGGGCGGCTCCTCTGTCCACCTGACACGGGGAATCCTTCTCTTTTGTCATCACTTTCCCTTGTCCTCCCAACAAACCGTCTCTATCTTCCTATGCAAAAAGTTCAACTTCCATTTTTCCTTTCAGTCCTTTTTCCTTCAAGTCCCTTTCCCTGTCCTCGCCTCCTCCTCCACCATCTTGTGTTCCCCTTTGGACAATTTCTTGCTTCTTCCAAATGCCTGTCTTGTACTTCACTCCTCACTTACATCTTGGGTTCCTCACACAGAGAACTAATGTGGAGTTTAAAACTTGTGTGTTTGATTTATTTTATTTAGAATATGATTTCCC
>NW_004524705.1:3975298-3976046 GCF_000260255.1 Octodon degus | reverse complement strand
TGACCCCCACCATCTGCTGCTGTGTTGTTTCTTCATCGTGCCGAGCTGGCGGCACTTAGCTGATAACTTGAACATTAAATCTATCTAATTTATTGAATTATAAGTAATCAGGTTCAGTAAAAATGTTAACTAGTCACTTTTGAAAGAGACAACTGATACCAGTGAACTGCAAATAGGATGCACAAATTAATATCACTCAAAGGAAATAATCTATGCAGAACAAGGCAGTACAGCACAACCATTTTCTCCAATCTCACACAGAAGTAAATTTAAAAATTAAATGTAAAAGTACATGACAAGGTAGGCGTATCAAACAACAATACATTTGATAGCTATAACGTAATTGCTGTGCTTTGTTACTGTGGACGCTGCCATTAGATGTCGTATCTATAATTTTCTATATCCTTTATATCCCTGGAAAGCACCTTGTTATTTGGCAATAGTTTCTCTGAATTTGAATCAGTCATCTCCTACAGTATTTACAACTGAAAAGTCAACTGTAAGGCTTTATGAAAATAAATATGATAAATTATTTACGTATTTCAGGGCAAATTATGTGTCTGTGAGGTGGTTTTTGGCTGCACATTTCTAGTAGAAATATTCACAAAGGTTTCTTGAAACTGTGCTAGTAATCAGTTTGGAAATTGTCTCATTGCTGTGTTTCTCAATAAAATTATTTTAAAAAATAAAATAAAGCAAGTGAGATGCTAGTGAGGTTCAGTCTTCCAATCAAATTTCATATGCAAAC
>NW_004524705.1:3967750-3968507 GCF_000260255.1 Octodon degus | reverse complement strand
ATCATATTCTGTAGGGACTTAAAGTTCAACATATCAATACTTGATGAAAAATACCTGTTCCATGTTATACCTAAGATATTTGATATTCAGACAGATAGTGAGGTTAAGCTTAACAGCCTAGGTTGTATAGTAATAACAATAAACTTCTCTTCTGGAGGGTTAACAACCGAAGTTTCCAGACCAAAATTAGAGAAAAAGGAGGGCCACAACAAAAGCCAACATTTTAGCCCTAGCCTTCCAAGGTCAATTAAGACACAGAACAAATGAGAACTTGTACTGTAACGTCACGTAACTCAGTAGTGTCCCAAATTTTCTGATCAAGGAGATTATGGGGCCAAAGAGGAAAGTGATCAGTGATACAGAGTGTCCCTAAGGAGAGTCACATAGAGAGAAAACTTTTTCTCAGGCTTTCACAGAGAGCACATTGGCCAAGCAATGGCCGTGACTCATCCACATGACTGACACTGACAAAGGATTTACAATCTGAAGTACAGGATGTCAGGATAAATCCTGAGGCGTTTTACTGACCTTATCAGACCCAAAAGCTACAACTCTTATTGCATAGGTCTTGCTTTATATTGGCCTTAACCATCCAGCAGAAAAGTATAAAAATGAAGTATAAAAAGTAAAGCCATGCTGTTATGCTGAGCTGTAGGGGACTCAGGTCAACAGTTTCTGACATTGCCAGTGAAGTGGAAGACGCAATACCATTATGGACTATTGGACTCTTTTAGAATATTTTTCTGAGTTAACCCAC
>NW_004524705.1:3962528-3966897 GCF_000260255.1 Octodon degus | reverse complement strand
GTCAAGAAAAGTCTGAAAATAAATAGCAGTGTTTATGCTCACAATAAATGATATCAATGAATTTTAAAATTATATGATTTTCATCAGAAAGAACTGGCTGAAATTTAGGGAACCAAAGCTAAAGAAAAATTATATATGTCCAAGTAGATGCACATCCACATGACTAAGTATCTGTGTGGGTGTGTCTCTGCACACATATACACACAGGGCTAAAGTCAGCTGAAGGAAAACATGCATGTTCCTCCTTAGGAGGTAGAGTTCTACCATCGTATTCCAGAACACGTGGCTGTGATCGAGAAACCAGTGCCAAATGCTGGCAGGACTGCGGGGGCAGTGGAGGACGAAACCTTCCTATGCTGTTGACGTGATATGATCTCACACAACCAGTACCTCCACCAGTGTGGAGACGTCTCAAAAACTGAAACTAGAGATTCCATTTGATACACGTACTCGCCTTTTAGGTATCTTCTTAAAAGAACTGAAGATGTCATAATATGCATATCAATGCTGATAGCAGTAAAATTCATAACAGCTAATCATGGAAGTAGGCTAAAGAAATGAATAAAGTAAACATGGTTATTTACACTCCATAGAGTACTACTCAGCCATAAAGATAAACTTGAGTTATTTGTAGGAAGATGGATAACTTTGATGCAGTAATGCCAAGTGAAATAAATTATTTTTAAAATCACATGGCTTCTCCTGTATGCTACACCTCCAAAAAATACAAAGAGCCAAGAAGTACAGATTTCGGACCGGCCTCCCACAGCCCTTAGAAGATTGCTGCTAATTTAGAATACTGTGCTTTTACCGAAGTTGCACATCAAATCGTGCATAACTGAGTCCTTGGTGACAGCCTCCTCAGTACAGCCAATGCCTTCTTATATTTCTCTTTCCCCCTTATGGTACTTTCTAACACTTAGCTAACATGCATGCTTCTCCACAGGAATCAGGCTACATTTTTATTTGAAAGTCAACTATTCCCTTGCTCTCACGAAAGTGACGTTTGCTTTAGACTCTTGGAGCCATTTCTGCATTTAGCAGAAAGCCTGCAAACCTTGACTGACACTTTCAGCATTTCATTTTGTCAGGTTGTAAGACAATAATAAATTCGACAAAGAATACAGATATGGAAAATTTAGAAATGAAATTGGATTTTCTCATCTTATATATTCGTCATTGTATAGTGTTTAAACAAACTTGAACTCACACCCATGGACACTTTCTTCTAAAGAAGTTGCTAATACTTTATTTTTATCTTTTTCCTTGAAAACTTTTTTGAATGTGTAAGTTGAAAAAAAAAATCCAAGTTTAGCTACACTTTCAATAAATTGAAGATTTAAAAGCTGTACATCCAATAAAACTCTGTTGGAACTAAAAGATAAATTACACATGTTCATCAGGAAATGTGACCCGGCCTCTTATCGAGCTGGTGTCAAGGGCTCTAACTCATTCATTCAGATGCAAAATTCTCCTCTTGACAGCAAGAGCAGAGTATATTGAAAAATACCCATCCCGTGGCCCTGCCAGACACTTGGAAGATCGGAGGAGAATCTGAATGCTTTCACAGTCTCCAAGAAATTTAAAAAATAAATGAGTATGTGAACAATGATTCTGATTGATGCTAAAATCAAGGTCAAACTTTTGAAACTCAATATAGTTTTATATTTTTCTCATTAGTGAAATTTACTGTAACACTGCAGGACTTATTTTCTACATATTTACTTGGTGGGACTCAATTGGGAATGAATGTCTTAAAAAATAGTTTAGATTTTGGCAAGTTTTCTGATTGTCTCTTGCACACCCTGAAGTAAATGCTTATTAACTTTCAACAAATTGGAAACTGAAATAATAGAATTAAATGCTTGGAATAGTCAATAGAGAAAGGAACATACAAAGAGGGGTGACCATGATATTGATTCAGTGATGGGCTTAGAAAACAGTTACTGTCCCCTCCCTGCCAGATGAGAGGCGCCTATTGAAATGACTTAATGGGGAAAGAAACTTACAGTCCAATGAGGAGCTCGGCAAAGTTGGGAAAATTTTAGCTTGATCAGCATTTTTTGAAAAATCAATATATACCCTACTAGATGTGCTGCCTGATAAAATGAGCCCGGGGAGGAAATACCACATAGATTATGTCAGTTTCATTAAAGTCCATGAATTTCCAATAGAGAAAAAAATTTTCTTGTCCTCTTCAATGTCTTTCCCTTTCTTAATATTGGTGTGAAAAGTAGCTGTGGTGACACCAGTGACCCTCGTTATTGAAGCCTTCCTGATAGGTATTGAAAGGTGCATTCAATACAGTACAACAGTAATTACAGCCGCTGCAAGACACCCTGTCGTTCCTGCCTAGCCAGGGAATGTTCAAGGAGCTACAATTGAATTTGAAAGTTTAAAGTCTCTAACTTGTAGGAGGCAGAGGTCAGCTGAGCAGTGAGTGCCATGCTGTTCCTCTGAAATTTGATCTGGTGGAAAATCTTTGAGCCTAAAGAATTCCTTCAGGGGTCAATAAAAGGGAATCTCACTGGTGACCAGGGAGGACCCAGGAGGGAAAGTCCTGCACTTGCTCTCAGAAATGGCAGATTGGGAAAGAAAAGAAACAGCTTTGTTGAAAAAGTTTCCAAGAACTAAATGAGTTTGTATGAAACATAGAGTTCAACACTCGCAGGGGAATCATTCTCTTACAGATTTGAGCTCCACATACCCTCACCTTAGAGTACTTGCTTAGGTGTGTGGGGGGTGACTTCATTGAAACCGCAGTTCAGGAGACAACACGAGACTTTCGGGCTTGTATAAAAGAGGAAGGCTACTGCTTAAATAACCACCAGCTGGTTGAAGCCATTTAGAGTTCATCAGCTCTCTTCCTCATACTCAGAGTTATGAGATATACACGTGAGGAGAATGCAGTCACCTATGTTCACATAAAGTCAGATGTTACTGGACTGTCAAACCTGACCACCTACTTGAGAATGTTTCTTTTTGGGCAAGTTTAAAGGTTGGTGCTGACCATATGCCGCTGGCGGACATCCAGGGAGGTAGCAGCTCATGCTGTGGTCTCCTGTTTCATGCAAAGAAGATGATCTATACGGGCCAGGGAGATAGCTCAGTAGATTAAGCGCTTGCCTGGCAAGTGTAAGAACTTGAGTTCAATCCCTGGTTCTGCCAAAAAAAAAAAAAAAAAAAAAAAGATGATCTATAATTAGTGATGTTTGACAAAGTGCAGTCTTAGGGATGAATATTGACTGAGATTGCGTGAAGTCTCATAAAAAGCAAAAAGAAAATATTTAGTAAACCCAGGAATAAAGCAATTCTGTTATCTTCATAATCTGTACAATGTAGGCTGTTTGCACTGATAAGAAAATACCATGGGAGGCGTGGTGTGCGCCCTTATTCTGCCAGCACTTGGGGAAGCTGATGCAGGAGGATTGGAAGTTGGAGTCCAGCCTGGAAAATTTAGCCAGTTAGTGACACTCTGTCTCAAAATAATAAAAATGTGCTGGGGCTGTCGCTCAGTGTGGAGGTCCTGGATTTAATCTCCAGTACGATATACACACACATCCTAATCTTATAGTATCTGAAAAGTAGAAATGTTTCTGCACAATTTGGGAGGCTGAGAAACTCAAGACCAAGGCCTCTGGAAGACTCATGTCTGGTGAACGGGCGCTTCCTAGTTCATAGCGGGTGCCTTCTCACTGTGTCCTTCACAGCAGGAAAGAGGGGACAAGCTCTCAGGGGGCCTTTTGATAAGGGGCCCATCCTGTTCATGAAGGGTTTGCCTGCGTGACAACCAAACCACCTCTCTAAGTCCCCATCACCTTGAGAATTAAGACTGCATCCCATCATTTGGGCCATTGGGCAGATTCAGCCCTTGGCCCAGCAGTATCAGATTCAAGGAAATCTTGTCATTCTTTATGAAGATTTGCAATTAGTGTTCATGCAAAAATAAGAATACTTATGAAAGTTTTTAAGATCTATGACGGAGATGACCATATCTCAGGAAATACTCAGGTACGGAATTGATTTAGTGGGGTAAAATCAATTACCAGCACAAAGTCTCCCTATTGCATTGGGAAAGGACAGCCTTGTTGAACAAATGTGAATTTAGACACCTGCACATGTGCTGTGCGACAGCAGAAGTTATGATGCAGAAAGAACCTGATGGCACAGAATTTCAAGCAAGAAGAAAAAAATTAACACTGATTGTTATAGTATATATTGTGATCATCAAATTTGTTGCTCAGATTGCCAGATATAGGCATGCAGCATTGATCAAACAATTAAACATAACTCTTCCTTTCAATAAACCTGACTTTTTCCCTTGCCCTTTTTATTTTTTATTTTTAATTAATTAATTTATTTATTTTTA
>NW_004524705.1:3960785-3962295 GCF_000260255.1 Octodon degus | reverse complement strand
GCAAGCACAACGTCCCAAGTTTGTTCTCCAGTACCAAAATAGATAGATAAATAAATAAATAAATAAATAAAGCAAGCAAGCAAGCTGGTGGGGACCCATTTCTAAGAATCAGTTATGAAGTGCAGTGTGGGTCAGAAGCAAAGCAGAACATTGGGTGCTTAGAAAACGCCCGCAGGCTGGGAGCTGCACACCCAAGCCTGTGCCTACCAAGAGCCCCAGGGTCCACCCGCCCCATCACAAGGAGGTCCTCAGTGGTGAGCAGGGCCTCCCTTTATTTGGCAATATCAGTAGAGATCAGTTATCTTCCGAGAAATAATCACAAACATTCTGAGAAAATGCTTTATATGCTGTTTCACGCTTTTTCATATTAAATGTAAAGCAAGGTTAACTTTGGCACTTTCTTATGGCTTTTGGAATTTTTGGTTTCTCCCTTCCCCCACTACCACCACCACAGAAAAAGTAAATGAACCACAGCAAAGCAAACAAAAACAAAACAAAGAGTGCTAGGATCATACCATGGGTGATAGAAAAAAGCGAAGTCCCCAAATCCAAGAATTCTGTGGTCGATTCAGGTGGACCGGGCTGCAGTAAGTAACTCCCTAGGGCTGTCACTTATATTTAGTGACAGATGACATCCAGCACAGAGGTTCCACAAGTTGATTTTCAGTAAGTTCATGGAGGAAAGATAAAATAATTCAGGGTAGTATAATGTGAGGGATGGATATATGTTTGTTCTGTTTGTTGTTAATTATCTTATGTCTTCAAAGCAGAGATTATTTTCAGAAAGTTTGATAGATTACCTTAAAATTTGAAATCATAAAATGTTTCCAGTTAACAGACATTTCTGCAAAACTGAAAAAAATATGTAAGAAAAGCACAAGGACTGTGTTGCCTGTAGGTGTTGTCAAAGGAAAATGTTCATAAATAGAAATAGTAAGAGTATTATTACATGCTGTATTACCTTAACTGTCCACTGCTAAATGCCAACATCTGAACACATATTAAATTTTATCCTTTTAACCTACTTCTCATCATAAGTCAGTAAATATGTCCAAATTGATGGTTCTGATCTTATCTTTGTTTGACTTCCTTTTTGTGATATATAGTTGTGTAATAGTATTTCATAATGGAAGATTATTTGTGCTTCTATTTAGCTTGTGTGTGTACTACTACTGCAAGAAATCATTAATTGTGAACCCACGCATGGTGGTTAAAAGTCCTAGTGTAACAACACTGACCAGCAGTGGGTGTGCGGTAGGAGGAGCGTGGACATCAACTTTTAATAAATTATTTAATATTTCCCATTTATCAAAAGATAGTAATTAAATTATTTATCACAAGGCAGAAATTAACTGGATGAAAGCAGGAGATTAACCAAAATTAATTATTGGTGGTTTTTATTAGAAATATTGTACTGCCTTACTTGTTCTGGGTCTTGTGTATATCTTCCCTACTTGGGAAACCAATAATTGATTATTTTGAATTTTTTTTTAATTTTATTTATTTATTT
>NW_004524705.1:3955026-3960664 GCF_000260255.1 Octodon degus | reverse complement strand
TGTGGTGCTGGGGGATCGAACCGCGGTCCCTGATGCTTTGCTAAGCTTGTTCTAAGTAGGTGCTTTAGACCACTGAGCCATCTCTCCAGCCCCCGATTATTTTGAATTTGACAGAACCGAGTCAGTGAGTGTGTATTAGCACTCTGAACTCACTATTAAGCATAATATAGCAAAAAAAAAAAAAAAAAGAGAACCAATTTCATTTCAAAATAATCACCAGATAATTAACTTTATTTTTTTCTTTTTTGCTTTTTGAGACACCCTCTCACTATGTAGTTCAGGCTGGCTTTCAACTCCCTTTGTAGCCCAGGAAGGCATTGAATTTATAGCAATCCTCTTGCCTCAGCCTCCCAAGAGCTGCAAGTACAGACATGCACCAGCACATACGGCATGATCAACGTGTTGACTATATATTGTAGTATACTCTAGGGTAGAACAGTGTGCAAGTGCGTTAGTTTACGTGGTATGCACGCCTGTTTTACTAACTGTTGTCACTCTGGCAGCTGCAAGATGCGGCACAGTTAAGTCTTTAACATTTGCAAATGACTTAATTAATTCTCCAGTCTTTTTGTAATTTCTCACAGTTATATCTGAAAAAGTTTACCAGCTACTTACTTCTGTATATCCGAATTGATGGCAAATAAAAGGGCACTGATCCGTCGGCTACACGAGTAAGATGACCCTTTCACAGTGATCTCCTGCCTTTTCCTAAACTCAGAGCACCGGATGTGCATAGAGTCCTTGTGGGACAAACGCATCTACACTGAGTCTTCCCCGATCTATTTAAGTGGACACGATGACCCCATCATCACAAAGCTCCTGGGCCACTGCGAGACACAATGCTACCTAAAAAGTGACTCAAACAAAAAGAGGAGCCCTACAGGAAAGACGTTCCTTCCAGGTTTCCTATCGGTGTGAATAGAGGGCAACTCTCAGAAGCCTGAACTCAGGGGCTCATTTCCTGCTTTTCAGTAAAGCTAGAGATAAAGTTATTTTTGTAAGGACAAAGGAAATGTTTGATGCTTAATAATAGCTACAAGGGGCTAGGCGTGGCGGTGATCCCAGCGCTGTGGGACACAGAGGCAGGAGTGTGGCACATTGGAGCCTTGCCAACTGTGCGGCTTACCAATATACTGTCTCAAAATTAAAAATACAAGAGGGGCGGGATGTATCTTAGAGTGGAGGCTTCGAGATTAAGAACCACCACCACAAAATGGGTATTTTTCAGAAGTTCATGAAAATAATATTACTTTTAAGTACTACAATTCTACTACATCACTGCTTTTCCTTTCTGATGTAGTCTAATATCTAGTATAGCTAATCACAAATCTAACTTTTCTCTTCGGCTGCCAATTATACTTCAATAATGAAGCTACTCTAAAGTCACTAAGAAAACAATAAAATTTAGTTTAGACAAAGCTGGCCTTGAGCCTGCTGGGATTAGGGTTGGCCCCCTTGTGCTCTTCAGTCGGGGCTGCAAGAGTTCAGAAATAAACATACAGCATAAACATGAAATCGGAATTTCAGATAAATGATGAATTATAATTGTAGCATCAATAGGTGACCCACCAACATTGTCTCCATTGTCGTTTCCCTAGATCTGCCATCAGGGGCTCCAGACCTGGTGGGGGAGATCCAGAGACATTCCTCCCTTCCCTGCCTAAGCAAACACACACACACATGCGCGCACATGCACACGCACACGCACACACGCGCACTTGTGTTCCATTAGCTCCCACTCTACCTCCAGCGTGATGACCCTCCACCCCTCACTCACCCTCTGCTCCTTCAAGCTGGGTCTGAGGGCAGATGCGTGGCGGGATCCTCCCGCTGGCTTGAGCCCCTCTGCACCGCTTTGTATGCAGTCATCCCTCTCTGAGATACAGAGAGACTCTTCAAAGGGCCTAGGAGACAGAGGAGTGGATTCCTGATACCTGGTGAGAATTTCCAAAGACATTCATTGCTTCACTGCCAAATAATTTATATCTTTGCCACAGAGCAGGAGAGTCAGGCTACAAATTGTTCCGATGAAATGGAAAATACTCGGAGTGATTTAAGAGGCCATGCTAGGAGAAGAGCTCTAGTTTCAATGGCAAGACAGGTTGCTCTGTATTTTTGAAGAAAAGACGAAAGGCATTTTACATTTCTGATGTAAGACTAAAAAGAAAAAATTAGATGTTCTTACTTCCTGACTATTGCTGGTAATAATATCTCCTGGAGTTAGCTTTGAAAAGCAGGTGATTTTCCAATTCTATTTTTTTTCTGTAGGAATGTTTCTCAAGGCAGTCAAAATCACAGTGCTAGAAGGCAGATAGTTTAAATATATAGCCACAGTTTAGAATGGCATATTTTATGTTTCATAAATCTTTATAGGCAATCATCCTATGTGATATATTTCCTAGGATATTCTTGTTACTTAAGGAGACTTTCATCATAAAAAGAAGTTAAATATGGTGCTGTGTCCTCCCACCTGACTTTTAGTCTCAGCTTTTAAATGCCAGTGAGTTTGAGAGAAAGAAGGCAGCCCTCTCACTAAAGTTAGCATCCTTAGCTTAGATTTTTTTTTCTGTGTATCTTTTCCCCAAGGTCAAGATCTAATTAAAAAGATGATATAAACTTCTTAGCATGACTGTTTGGCTCTTCATAAAAACTATAAATTCATCTGTTACTTATAGTTAGGATTACCTAAGTAAACAATGCTCAGGAGGGCGAGAGGTTACCAAGTCTTCTCATCCCTTATTTTGCCTGGCTGGATGTTTGACATTCCTAGAAGAGCTTGCAAATGTCACAGGGGCTAGGAAATCATAGACCTCACCCATGCCCACCCAATCTCCAGGAATTGATAATTCATTTTACAGGGGAGAGTTGAACCTCTTAAAACCACCCATTTGGGATTGGGTCAAACATTCCTTGAAGGCTTAGAAGTAAAATTCTCTCAAAACCACCCTCAAAGTTGTGTTATTCCTTCCTCTTTTCCAAGAATCTCTAACTCTACAGGAGCTAAAAACCATGAAACACCTCATACTGATATCTTTCTCAATCAAGAATTACACATCGGCCAATTTCATTTCAATTCCAAGAAAACTGAGTAAAACATGTCACAACTGGAAATACGGTGGAAATCTAGTAATATGCAGTAAGGAAAAAAGACCACATGTTTTAAATTTTTAAAGGGGCAATTATTGAAGTCTCCCATAGATGGATTTTGGAAAAATAAAGAAATTATCAGCAAAAGAGAAATAATACTACAGGAAATCCAAGTGGACCTCCAATTTCTGGGTTAGCCAGTAATTTTTGCAATATAATCAGAAATGTGTGTGTGGTAGGAGCGTGAAGCAAATCCTTATCCGTTGAGTGAAATGTAGAGTTTCTACAGAATCTAGTCAGACACCTCGATTTCTACCTGGTTCCAGCAGAGCACAAACTGAACCACAACAGATTTGCAGAGTGACAATTAGAGTGAAAATAATTTTCTCAGAAAGTCGCATATTTATTTTAGTGGCTTGAAGTAACCCCTATACTGGTGATGGCCTGTACAGCTTGGTTCTTGTGTTTTTCTTTTGACTTTTTCCATCAAGCTAAAATGCTCTCCAATTGGACCATTGAAGGTAAATCTTGGGCCAGGCAGTTTGAAAGCCTCATAGACTTTCCCTGAGGAAGTCTGAGAGGGAAACAAATCCCTGAAGCAACCAGGCTCTAGATTTTTCAAAGGAGTTTATGGAATAAAACATCATTTGGAAAGGAACCCTGAGAAAAATTGTTACCCAGCTTGAATTGTGATGTAGGATTATTTATATATGTCACAATGCTTAGTGACTTTCAGAATTCAGGTAATTTTCTGAAAAATTACCTTTCTGAATTTTCTCAGGAGATTTGAACGCAATCTTGAATAGATGGTCAAGGTAATGCACCTCAAGAGCTGCTAAAGCATTGCAGAAGTGACATGAAGAATGTAGGATAATGGTGTCGAATTTGTTTCTGATGAACAATAAAAGAGCAGAAGGAAAATCAAAAATAAAGAAGCACAAACAAAACTAGTTGTTTGAAAACTTTATTTGGTTCATACTCACAAAAATAAAATACATCCAGAAATTAAAATAAAGAGCAAGCAATACAGAAATAGAGTAAAAGTTGATTTAAAAGTCAAGGCTTTGGAGAGTGCATCTAAGAGCCAGAATAAATAAATGTCATTGGATTTTTATGTCAAGACTTACTCAAACAATAAATAAAGAAAGTTAAGTTCACAATTATTTTTGAACTTGGAGGAGTTGTTATATTCTGGCCCGTGAAGTGAGGGACATTTTAGATAAAATTCTTTCAAATAATGGAGTCCCCTTTCCCGACTGTCAATTTTGCAAACGTTCCAAGTCCCTCAGTGAAAGCTCTAGCCCTTCACCACCACCCTCTGCAAAGTCTAGGACTCCCAATTCACCCTCACTTCTCAGTTGCATGTCTGCATGTCCCAAGGTCCTTCTCAGACTTGACACTTGACTCGCAAGCTGAACAGAAGAGACTCCAGAACTTGTGTGCGCTGTACAATGGTGCAGTGTACAGGTGAGCATCTGCCAAGCACAGAGAACTGTGGGACACCACCCAGGGGTCCAGGCCCGTCCCGCTGGCATCTGGGAAAGTGCTGACTGCTCTGAGCAATGATGGGATACAAGAACGCAGAAGTGTTGCTTACTAAGAGGTGGACCTCAGCCCTGGAGAGTTGGCAGGGAAGCTCGGTCACGTGGATGGACTTCACCACATGCCTGACTCAAATTAGTTTTAATCTCCTATTGGGGTCAGGATGACACAATACTCCCAGCTGTAGTCACAGGGCTAACCACCTACATGAGGTGACTCCAGACTCCCTGCGAGGCAGCAGGGCTTTCCAGGGTCTTAGAGGGTACCTCACAGGCACCAAAGGGAAAGGCTGAATCTCTCCTTGGGTAAGGTGACTCATTTACTGTGCACTCACAGTGCGCAAAGTGGGAGGGCAAGGACACTCATCAGTGGGATGGCTTGTGTCTTCCACCCTACTTCCTGTACTGGGTTTCAGATATCCTCAGCTCTGTAGAAGAGACACTCGCTGGAGAGAAGTTTGAGACAGCAATTTGCTAAAAATAGCCCACACTAGCAGTCTCCAGACAGCGTTGTACCTTGGTAGATGTTATTCGCAAAGGGAACAAGATGACTAACTCCTTTTGAAGACAGAACTGATCATCTAATTATAGTAGCTATAATTAGATAGCTAGTAGAACCAAAACAGAACATTTTCCATGGATTTGTTACCTAAAGACTACATGCATAATGCCTTCACCAACTGGAACATGTGGCCATGTCCTTACTGTGGCTTCACCTTAAACAAAGTAAAATATGTTGTTTCAGCATCTTTCCCTTTGACATGTACACAGGAACACTCCCCAGTTCCGTGGCCGTTGCCTTACCCTACCTGCTACTCTAAAGAGCAATAGCTTTACCCAGGATGCTTGCCAGTTCAGCACTCCTCTCTGCCCACAAAGACATCTGCTGAAGCACTGTGGAAATTTTCTATAGCAGCACTCATAACTCAGCTCATTCTTTTCTGCAGATTGATAGTCTGTATAGTCTACTTCTCTAAAAAACCCATTTGTGGGAGGTGGGGGGGGGGGGG
>NW_004524705.1:3942665-3953996 GCF_000260255.1 Octodon degus | reverse complement strand
CCATTGTACAAGTAAAACAAAAGGCTTAAGAAAAATTTTGTGTGAATCCAGAATTTACTAACCCCAAATTTTGATGTGATCATTTTAAATCTTAGCTTGGCATTGATCAAAATATTCCATCCACAGCACAGTTACACTTCACCTTTTGAGCTGTGTGTAGGGTAATATGCTAAATCCAAATTAATATCATTCTTCAATTTAGTCCTAGTTAAACTGAGGAATCCAGGGAAATGAAAGAAAGATTAACTCAGCTCTGAATATGATGTAATGTGAGAAATTATTAAACCAGGAATATTTAGCCTAAAGCATTGAATATGACTTGTTGAGAGGTTAGGGTTATTTAGTGTTAAATACATCAAAAAACTGCTTTTCATTCAGGTCAGACATCTATATTCCTTGAAAATAAAACACTGATAAATATGCTGAGGTTAGAGAGAGGCATGTTAGTAATGGAAATGCAGATTTTCAAACTGCCTAAATACATACGCACTCTATTCTATGCGAACTTGCTGTGGAGGGCTGAAACCTGCACAGCAGAAATTTGGGGGAGGGAATTTGGTGCCAAGAGATCTCTGCCTTCTTCTCCAAGTCTGGGATATTTTCTATGTGCAGATCAAATCTATGTGTAGATCAAAACAAGGGTTACTGGGAGTCAGAGCTAGACAATGCTGATCCCGTGTAACTTTTGTTGTAAGTACTGTGAATGGAAAGGCAAGTAATTCAAATTAGATATGCAAGCTATAAGATTCTTCTCTCTCAACCTAAGCAGCAGAAGGCTTGGGCACACATGCACACACACACACACACACACCCCTAGGGAAATGGATACTTGATCTTCATTCTCTTTTGCTGAAGACTTAAGGTCGCTTTACCCCATGTTCATTAATGCCAAAGGTATGTTCAACACCATTCACAAAGCAAATAGAAAACAATAAAGAAAATTGAAGAAAACCTTCTTCAACTCTTGTATTTTGCCCAGTGCTTGGCATCACAAATATGTTTGTAATCTCTGCTAGATGAGAAATAAACTCTAGAGTAGGTCACCAAAAAGTAAGGGGTGAAGTCGCAGTCACCTGAGACATCGCTAATTTACTGACTCGCTAACCTGCAGAAGTGAAGAAAGCAGAAGCACTGAGAACCTCTCACCACAGGATTGCTGTGAAGCTAGAACAGTGGAAATTTGTTTAAAACATCTCAAAGTTCATTTTAGAACAAATAAAAAGGAATACACCTTCAAGAATCAGGAGGTTTTGCAAAGAAATAGGAAGTGCAAAGAGACTCCTAAGCAACTGCAGCCTCCAGAGAGGGCTGGGACTCCCCCCTTCTCTGTCTCTGTCCCAATGTGTAGTCTTGCTTTCCTCATTTATCAGTGGTGGCTTCTAGTGATGGCATCCACCTGGTCCAGAGAGATTTTTGTGTGCACAACAGAGTACCACGTCTTACCCTCACGATACATTAGGTGCTGCTGGAAACAACAGGTCGTTCTTACCTGTGAGCTCATGTTCAGTCTGTGCTGGGCTTTGGACCCCAATAGAACATGATTGAACTGTAACTGGCATTATGGAGAATCAACAATGGAAAGAAGAACCAGGCATTCCATCCACATTGAAGGAAGTGAGTGTTTCTCTCCCTTGTGTGCTCTTAGGTTGCAGTTCTGGAAACCTCTTTGAAGAGGCTTGTGTGTCTCCTTCATGAAACCCTGTATGTTAGTGTCCAAGGGATCTCTGAGCATTACTTTGCCTGAAAACCTCAGGACTTTTGTCTTCAGCCAGCTGGCTTCCTGCCTTCTGAAACTTGAGCTGTGTATATTTTTTATGAAATTTGTAAATCAGGCTTATCCCCTATTTTCTGAACTGCAACAGCCATCAAACTTTGGAGAGTGACAGTGTGGATGTAGTACTTTGTGTATGTAGGAGAGTTTACCAGAGACCCCTTCTCTGTAATAACATGTCTCATTCCAAGGTGATTTGTCCCTCTGGACAATGCAAGTCAAACATTGTCAAGGATAAAATTCCTATTAAATGAATATGAATTTAAGTATTCTGCATGATAGCTCCTAGGCTTAGCATAGCCAAGTATTCTCCTCTTCAGTAAACATTTATTCAAAAATAGCCTTTGTGATATATTTTATGTCAATTTGAAAAATTATTCCCCTACCAGACGAGGACTGGGTTTTGCATATCCCCTCAAGGGTAAATAACTTTCCCATGGAAGTAGCAGGAAGTCTTCTCACTCTGACCTGCTGCTGATATCAGTCTGGGCCACAGTCTAACGCTTTATGGAACCCAGCTATTTTTCCTCTAGGTAGACCACAGAAAGATCCTTTGTGACTATGTTCCAGAAGGCTGTATTTAAAGCACCCCCTTTAGGGCCAGCCAAATAAATAGCTCAGTGGACAAACGTGCCTGCTTAGGCAGGCACAGGGACCGGGATTCAATCCCCAGAACATGGTGCCTTGCTGGTCCCACTCTTGAGACAGCAACTGAGGCGTATGCCTGTAATCCCAAGGCTTGGGAGGCTGAAAACAGGAGAATCCAATCTGTGGAGTGAGACTCTGTGAACCCTGTACTAAATACATAAAAATAATAAAAATAAAAGCATTCCCTTTAATTTCAGAATTTTCAAAGATGTAGGTTAAATATGTTCTCATATAAAGGTTTTTTGTTTGTTTGTTTGAATGTTGATTTGTTTTAATTTTATCTTCCATTCTCCTTTTGGCTGTAATACATGTTTTGGTCTTAAAAGGGAAAGAAGATTACCATTCAGTTATAAGATGTCTATAAAATTAATAGGAAAAAGCCTTAGAGTTTTTCACTAGTCTAAGTGAGATAAATAAAAATGTAAATATGAAATACTAGAAATTAGTAAGAAAGATTAAAAATCTGTAAGAGAAAATGGTAAAAATTTAAAGTAAAACCTAAGCATTATACGCTGTCGTTCTTAGGAAAATTTCAGTGTTTCAAATTTACTTTTTTTTTTTTTTTTTTTTTCTGAAGCAGGGACTTTTCCAAGTTATTCTAAAATTGTCATTAAATGGGAAGGGGTTTTTTTGTCTTTCTTTCTTTCTTTCTTTCTTTCTTTCTTTCTTTCTTTCTTTCTTTCTTCATTCTTTCAATACAGGGTCCTGCTATGCAGTTCAGACTCATAATGATCCTTCTGGCAGCCTCCCCAGCTCGGGGAATACAGGTGTACGCCACCACACTTGGTTCTGGGGCCAGCATGGTGCACCTGGCACCAGCACAGCATGCAGTACCAGGGATCAAACCAGATCCTTGCACTTGCCAGGCAGGAGCTTAAGCAGCTGAGGTATCTCCCCAGACCCTTAAGTGGTTTTTAACAAAGAAGAGCCTCTGAATATCTCCAGTCTTGATGACAATAGCATTCCATTATACCCTTAAAGAGAGAGAGAGAGAGAGAGAGAGAGAGAGAGAGAGAGAGAGAGAGAGACCCAGTCCTAGCCCAGGCCCTGTGAGTGTGTGGGAGAGATTCCGGCTACCCCGCACAGGCGGGACCTACTGGTGCCAGCCCAGGCGCAGCATGGGTGAGACCCTCTTCCACCCCGTTCAGACACCCCCAACCACTCCGCAGCACCTCTTCTACCCTGCCCGCCGAGTAGGAATTTTGGCCACATTCCGGGAACCCCCAGATCCAGTCCTATCCCAGGCCCGGTGAGTGTGTGGGAGAGCTTCCGGATACCCTGTGCTGGCGTGACCTACTGGTCCCAGCCCAGGCACAGTGTGGGTGACACCCTCTTTAACCCTGTTGGGATGCCACCCATCACTCCGTAGTACCCCCCCACACCCCACGCACAGAGTAGGAATTTCTGTTGTGTTACGTGAATACCCAGATCCAGTCCTAGTCTAGGCCAGGTGAGTGTGTGGGAGAGCTGCCTTTCCCTCCTACTCCACCTTGTCCCCTCCAGACTCAGCTCAGGCCTGGCATAGAGGCCTGAGGTGAAACCCTTCAGCTGCAATCCCTGCAGAAAGTGTAGGGGACAGAACCACCCAGCTAGTCTAGGGGCAGAACATCTTGCCAGAGGGGCACAACAGGTTCAATCCCAAGGGCAGCAGCAGGAAGGAGCTGAGCACAGACCAAAGCCAGGCACAGCTGGATAAATCCAAACTTTGTAGATCTGCACCTGAACTTCAGTACATGCTAAGGTTATAACTGCAACAAAGATCTACAACAAAGGTCAGAAGACAGTGTTACACAAAATGACAACAAGAAGGAGCAAAATGCAATCTCAGAACCCAAGCCCACCCACAACAAGTGCAGAGGATGCTAACACAGAACAAACTGGGAATCACACAGCTGAAAGCAATGAATCAATGGCTTCTGAAATAAAGAAACATCTGCAGAAAGGTATAGAGGAACTCAGATTGGAAATAGAAAAAGAAATCCCCGAATTAATAACATCTGCAGTAAAGAATCAAATGCAGAAACATATGGAGGAAACCCAATGCTCACCCAGAACAAGTGCAGAGGACACTAGCTCAGCTCAAATGTATGAATTAATAGCATCGATAGTAAATAATCAACAGCAGAAAGTCATACAGGAACTCAGAGCGGAATTCTTTTCTATTAGCTCAGCTCAAACATATGAATTAATAGCGTCTTTAGTAAATAAGCAACAGCAGAAAGTTATAGAGGAACTCAGAGCGGAATTCTTTTCTGAAATAAAGAATTCTCAGAACTCATAGCATCAGAAGTAAAGAATCAACTACAGAAACATAGGGAGGAAACCCAATCTGAAAAAAACACTGCAGTAAAAGAATTTATAACTGCTTCTAAAGAAGCCATTGATAAAAAAAAAATAGAGGAGATTAGAAAAATGATGGATTCCTTGATGAGCAACACAAGAAAGAAATAGATCTCATGAAGCAGAGTCAAAGAGATACAGAGGAAATTAAAATCTCAATCACAAAAAAAAGTCTATTTCAGGGCTATCTTTGACTGGTTTGTCTTTATGGGAATGGGTCAATTCTGTTCTTTTGTGGGACATGTGCAAAAATAATGCCAACAGACATTCATATATTCCTGCTCAGTTCCCCTCCCTTTGCAGATACAGTTTGTATAGCTAGGTAGGGGACACACATAAGCAGAACGACCCAAGTTCCTTCCCTGCCCTGTTCTTTAAAGCATTCTGTGCCATCTACCTCTTGTCCCTGGGGGTTGTTGGTCCTGTGTTCCTGATGAAGGCTGCAATTTGCAAAGAGATTGGATCTCTGAGTCCCTCCTTGGAACACAACAAGTCAGGCAAGCTGCCCAGCAGTTTTCAGCCCCTGGCATGAGCAAAAAATAACCGTCTCCTGCGTTTTAAAGACTTGACAAAGACTGGCAGATAAAAAATGCTAGATCTCTGTGCTCCTGCATTAGCAATCGATTCCCGCCTCACTTCATTCTTAAAACAGGAATTGAAAATTCGACTAAAAATGAACACTTGAGAAACCAAAATATATTTTGAAGCAAAGTAAATGAATCGTTGTTACATGACTACACAACTGATACTGTCCACTTTCCTTTCTTAGGTTTTCCAGGGCAATTTTGACAATGACACCCACAGGAAAAACGTCATTGACCCTCCCATCTATGCACGGCACATCCGAATCCTTCCGTGGTCCTGGTACGGGAGGATCACGCTGCGGGCGGAGCTGCTGGGCTGCACGGAGGAGGAATGAGAAAGCCACATGCTCCACGAGCCTTTTCTTTAACCCCTACAAGTATCTCCATGGAAGGAACTGTGAAATTCTGTAGGAAACTGGATGGGATATTTTTTTTTTTTTTAATGAAAAAGTGCTCAAATTATGGTAGGCCACTAACTGTCTTTTTAAGGAGGTCTAAGCTTGCCTTTTCAGTGATTTGATTTCTAGGGTTCAACTCTCTTCAGTAACATCACATTAACTGTGAATTACTTTTTTCATTGTTTTCTGGATTATTTACATTGGTTGAAATACCTGAGCAAAAGAAAGTAGCCTTCTTTTTATAGCAAAGGTTAAAAAATCCTCATAGTTATCAAATAAAAGAATAAGAGTTGATAGAGCTTTTAAAAATGATGCTCAAATCTTACGAAAATACTACAATGTTAGCAATAAGTTTTTTTTAATGACTTCGCATTCTTGTTTCCCTGTGCCTAACACTCAATGTTTATGAGAGAACTTTGAAGAACACTCTGTAATATGCAGTACTAATTAATATTATAATTTTCATCTTACTTTCATTATGCTAATTGGAGCTTGTATCACCTTTTCCCTTTCACCCAAGTCTGCCCTCTTCTCTTTGCTTATTGCCTGAATGAGTCAGTATTTTTCCAACTGAAGTTTTTCCTATTCTTTGCCTAAGGGAAGTGTTGTCTTCAATTATATCTCTAGAATACGACTGAATATCAGTCAACTGATCCATACTTAATATCAATTAAATGTTTTATTTTAAAGAACAGTGCAACTATGTCATTCCCAAGTATTTCCCTTTTGAAGAATTCCTTATTGTCATTTCACTGGGAGGAACAACAAAAAGTATTTTGTCCCTTTACTTTTAAGTCTTTGTTTTGATAGTCTTACTTAGCCTTATATTTATTTTGAAACAGTAGAATCAGGAATTCTTTGTCTCTTTCAAAAACATCTTGCAAACAAAAAATGACACAGGGCTACACCTCCCAGACAAGCATACTCATCTTCCCAGGTTTCCTATGAGCCAAACTTCTGTAGTATTTGAAACTGGTGGTTGTTTCCCAGGAAAGCACCTTGTGTAACTATTCGTAATAAGCAAAGTATTTCCTAATGACAACGTTATAAACCATTCTCAAGACGAACATTGATTTCTATTTATTTTGCCTCAAAGGTCCTAAAAAGATAAGCAATTATCATAACAATTCGTCACTGATAATGGAGGTTTCATTGACATGCCTCTCAAATTAAAGCTCACCCTGCCCCCATAAAAGTCCTCAGCCTCTAATTTATAAGCTTTACAAGTATTTATTTTACAAGGCTTAGACAGAGAATTATTGGAATTTTAAATTAAAGGTCCTGGAAGAGAAAGGATGGTATGTGTACGAAATGTTAAGGTCCTGACAAACGCAGATAAGTGTTTTTCGTTAATACTTGTGCTGCATCACAGAAGCCACTAGACTGTTAATGTCCTGTTTGTCTTGTGTTACCACCATTTCTCAGTGATGTATATATATGTGCAGGGGTCTTCAAGCATAGTGAAGAACTGAAAGAGAAAGCCAACCACACTGACGTTGTCAGTAAGGGCAAACTAACTGATCTGAGGAGACTGACTGGCCATGCGAGTTCCAACCTCACATGTTTTCTACTTCAGCTTCTTCTAATAACATTGTGGACTTTAAGCCCCTGTTCAGTTTTCAACATCTTTCAGAGACAAATTGCTATGTCTTCAGAATTATCTTTTGTAGTAAACTTTAAAGTTGGGAATGCAAAAATATTTTTAAGTGAATACATTTTTTAAGTGACTACATTTTAACTTATGTTATACATAATTACTAAGATTCAAAAATATCCACACACTAACAGTATAGCCATTGATTCTTACTTCTTTGGAGTTTATAAATTTCTGAATGTTTTTCTTTCTGCATTATGCAAGATTATTATTTTAAGATTATATTTTAAATATTATGAATTGCACTTTCTGATAATTTACATTTCCAAGTTTATTCATGGCTTTGTGTAGTGCTTTGAATTTTTATATCAATAGCTATTAAAAAGGAGTTGGTTAAAATTATATGTTACTTTTGGAAAGACACTGAAATTACTTTCATTTTCTTGTACAATTATTCTCTGTTTTATTTGCTCTCCACAACACAGTGTGTCCAATGGAATATTTGTCTCCTGATGCACAAAATAGATGACAGCAAAGAGACTCCCACATGTAGAAATATTCATAATTACTGTGAAACAAACATTGTGTCGCTGACATTAAAGTGAAGCAAATTTATTTTCTTCTAATTCTCACAAAAATAAATCTTATAAGCAGAAAACAAGAATTACCTAACTTTCAGTATATTAACTCATGTGTTAATTTTATCATTTATGAAACTAGGCACTCATCTTTACGTTATCTGCATCCCACTGAGAGCATTTATCAGGCACTCATAGCACTTAAGGTTCACTTCTTTCTAAATGACATCATAAAGATTGGTGTGAATGTTGCGTACTTGGGGTACTAATGACTTCATCTTTGCTCGTCAGCAAACTAGGAAATGTAAGACTGAATGAATGTTGGTTTCTGAGGGGTCAGTGAGCTCAGAAATAACTGCGACACAATAACCTTTCCAATTTTCAAGCTGTGTATTATCCTGATGTTGTTTTAGTTTTCTTTGTATATATACTTAAGTCATGTAGGATGTTGTAAAATCAGTATGACCTTGTCTAGTCTTTAAACTTAAAATAAACTTTTCAAAATCTGGGGTACTATTCAAGCAGTTGTCATTAAATTATAATATGTTTATAAGAAGAGACAAATTGTGAATGCCCACAACACCTAGACAGCAACAAGGGAGAATTGAAATTAGAGAATCCTTCACACATGTAACAAAATGAGCTACATGAGTCACTTCAAGATCATTAAAATGTCTGCTTTCCTTGTGTTCCTTTTATTTGTAGAAATTTTGTGACTCAGGGCTGGGGAGATGGCTCAGTAGAGTAAGTGCTTGCCTGGCAAGCACAAGGGCCTGAGTTCAATCCCTGGTTCCGCCAAGAGAAAGAAAAATGAGAAGCAATTTTGTGACTCACAATCGAAGTCACTTTCTTGCCTCCTGTGTACTTAAACTGCTGTGTTCCACACCCACCGCCCGCCATTAGTCAGAGCACGGTGCCTTGCTTCTGTTGTTTTCCTGAGCTCAGGAGCATCATGAAGTAAGCCAGTCCACAGTGAGCAGTAACATGATGCCTGTAATGTATTTTCTGAGTCAGTTCAGCTGTGAAATCAGAGCACTAAGCTTCTTCATAAACCCTCCTTCTGGCTCTCAGGAAGTCACTAGGGAAATACCAATCAAGTGGACTTCCCACTTTTTTGTATTTTCTTAGATCCAAACATTTGAGAAAAATTAAGATATTAAATGTTGACTTTCCAGCACCACAGGGACTCTCTTACAGCCCTTAGTACTAACTTATACTATACATGTCCATGTGCTTGTACATGGCTTTATGAAAGTACATATTAGCGCGAGTGGTGCGGGGAGATCCACCTTCTCCTCGCCGTTTCACACACACATACACAGGTTTCTGGTAAGTAGGTGTAGCTCTGTGCATAACAGTTCTCGTAAGGCCAGCAGAGAATCACAGCAGTGCCTCTACAGGACAAAACTCACTGTTGAGATCAGAAATTATTCAAAACAAAATTTACAACTACTGGGCTTTTTCAAATGACTGACTCAAGATGCAAAACTCAAGGTAGCCTTTAGAATTCCAAGGAGAAAACCTGGCCAGGTTGGAAACTGTTTTTAAAATGTGAAAATGACTTCATGAGTGAAAAATATCTTCTACAAATAAAATTAAAATTAGACATGTCGAACACTGTCTCTCTGAATACACGCGTTGAAGATTTTGGTAAAGACGCATCCACTTTTCCTATGAAAAATACAGTGATTTCTGTCTTACTTTCCAAAGAATAGGTTTTCAAGAAATTGATAGTCAAGCAAGTGTATATGTTTGCTTCTCAAAAAAATATTGCTTCTAGCCTTTGAGATTCAAAAGGGCCTTTTTTCCCCCCTGTATTTTAGGGAAGAGTCTACAGGGTGTTCAGGGTCTCACTACTAGATCGGACTTGTAGTGATCCGCCTGTTTACAGCCTCCCAAGAGCTGGGATTATAGGCGCACACCACCAAGCCCAATCTCAATTGCCCTGTCTCAGTGTGCCCCAGGGGCAGGCCCGGGGATAAACCCCTGACCTGTGTGCCTCCTTGCAGGCACTTTAATCTGCTGAACTATTTGGCCAGCTCTTCAAAAGGACCCTTTTATCTGAATAGATGAAGCAGAATCCTCCTACTTTGGCAGTGGGTAAATGTCTCACCTCTCAGGAACCAAAGAACATTGGGATGTTTGCCTTTATAAAGGTGAAAAATGCCCAGAATAAGTTGCAATTCTCCTCTTGAGTTTGAAACAGGAAACAAGATTCCCTAATTACAGTAAATACCTATACTGCATAAGAATATTTCAACGCTGCTGCTGAAGAAACCGCTTTCCACAATAGGCAAGAGGCATCCATCCAAAGAGTTATTTCTGTTCGCTGAACTTGAGGAGGCAACATTCTTGGGAAACATCTATTCAGTTCTTGTACAATGTGGCAGAAATCGAATGTGTCATGTGAAGACAGCATTGCTGTGCAGATACAGTGTAGCAGCACCCGAAAGCAGTCGCCATAGCCAGTGGTTAAACACTGAGTATGTTGACTGATTCTGATTTAATTTTATGTTCACATCCCCAAAAGGATCAGGCATACACTTCTGTATTTATGGAGTCTGTAGAGTGCCTTCACATGCCCACATACCAACGTGTTGATAAAAGTGATGAATAGCAACATAAGCTCTCTCCGCTACCACCCAGAAGTGAGAGGCGACAGTGAGGCTGAGGATGTCTTCCAACAAGGAGTCCACCGTGACCAGTGTGCAAGCAGTGCTGTCATCGTTTGTAGCACAAGGCCACGGCACTGCTGGGAATTAACAGGGAGCAGACTGTGTGACAGACGAGGACAGGAGAGACTGCATGGCCGACAGCCAAGAGGAAAACCCACACCTCCGTGCACACTGTGTCGCTCCTCCTCTTAGTGACATAGCAGCAAAGGCAAAGAGACAGTAGCTGAAAGTCTTCACTTTTCAGAGCAGTCGGAGCAGAGCACGGCTCTGGGAATGTGTCCCGCAAAGCGAAGTGCAGCTTCCGCCTCGGCCCAGGAGGAGCACGAGCCAAGGGCTTAGACGGGCCGGAGCACAGAAGAAGCGCAGAATTATCAACAGGCAGGGCTCTTCGTTAACATATGTTTCACAAGCACATGTTGTATTTTGGCAGCAGAGATAGCTCTATAATAAACCCGATTTTAGTTATTTAAATAGCTTGGTAAGGTACTTAGGGTGTGTGGACTTAGACTTCTTGAGCCGTGTTTAAATAGTATTAAAATAATGCATTTAAAACTGTTGATGGAAATGAAGTAGAGACAGGACTAGGCTGTTGTTGTGTTGTTGAGGTTTTTTGTTTTTGTTTTCAATTAAATACACAAGGACAGGAGCTGGGAGATGGCTCAGTGGAATAAGTGCTTCCCTGGCAAGCACAAGGGCCTGAGTTCAATCCCCGGTTCTGCCAAAAAAGTAAAAAATAAAAAATA
>NW_004524705.1:3939237-3942473 GCF_000260255.1 Octodon degus | reverse complement strand
TATGCTATGTATCGCAGTGTAACTTTTTATTTTTCTAACATTGAAATATGCCCATAAAAGGCAAAACTGTTGTAACACGATCAGCAAGCCACTCTGCCTGGGTGGTGCTGCCCACTGCAGGTGTGGCTCACTGGTGACTAGTGTGGGTCGGCAGCCAGACCCTGTCAAGGCTGAGGAAGGCTTAGAGAAGGGAAGAAGTTTGATGTGACAGCCTGAGTGAGCGTCTCAGAGAAGCAGAGGTATGCAGTGAGGCCCTGGAAGCCTCTCCTTCACCTTTTCCCCAGTGAATAACACGGGCAGCGTCAGTGTCTCCCTCCTTCACGTTCTACCTCATTGTACTCAACTGCTGCTTTTGCCAGGAAATATGCGCTTGAGTTTTGGGGGAGACCCGGAGGCTGCGAAGCAGCCTGAGTCAAGGCTCAATGTGGCGGACCTGTTAATTTTGGTGACATCTAAAGCAGATCCACGGGTTGTTTTGCAGTTACAAACAACACTTTATTTTTTTTATTATTACATAATGATCTTACTCATCATAGGGAATTTGTTCCCATACACGGTAAGTCTTTTTTATTATTTATTTATTTATTTATTTGGTACAGGGTCTCACTACGTAGCTCAGACTCAGAGTGATCCTCCTCTCTCCCCAGCACTGGGATGACAGGCATGTGCTACCATGCCCAGTTGCAGTTGCCAGCAAGGCAAGGGTCAGCACAGCATGCAGTACCAGGGATCGAACCCAGGTCCTTGCACTTGCCAGGCAGGCACTTAGACCACTCGGCTATCTCTCCAGCCCCATGTACATGAGTCATATTCATGGCTTCTTCTTTACATGTGGTTTTCTTTCAATAGATTTCAGTGTGCCGTAACTAGGTTTTTCTACAGTCATTTCTGGTTTTTTCATAATCTGAATCTTTTTACATCATCATTTTAACTTTGTAATCCTGTATTTCAGAAAACTCAATCCACTACTTCCTTGCTTGAGCATTATTCTACCCAAGAGTATGCAGTCGCAAACTCTTCTGTCTCTGAGTTGGAGCCTAACTGTAATTTAGATACTATACAAATATCAAAATATTTCCTCTTTCATTAGACATACAAAAATTGTATTTCTTTCATAAATAACACACTGGACAAATGCTCTGAAAAAATATGGTTTTGTGTTTGTTAATCATTCCTTTAATTTAAGCATCTGTTTTGCATCAGGATAAAAGATGGCACTGAGAGAATGGAACAAAGCAGCCAGTCATAATGGGTTCTAGGCCAGAAGTGTGCTCCATGTACAGAGAGAAGACAGAACAGAAGAACCTGTCCCAGTCGGTGGGACAGGCCAGAGGAGGCATCTGGGAGCAGGGACGCCCAAAAAGTCACTAAAACTGTCAGTGTTATTTGTGATCCATAAAATATTCAGTGGTTATACCTCCTCAAAGAAGCATGAACGGACATATCCTCTTTGCAAAAGAACAAGAAAAAGCTGAATGAGATGAGTGTTACCGAGCTTGCAGAGTTATGATTTGTACCCAGGCCTAATTGGTCTCTTCACCCCAGGCAAAAATTTTGTTTCTAACTCAAAAACACACTAGGAATAACCTCCTCTAGCCAAATACTTTATGACTTGCTTATTCTATGGTTTTTATATGCCCTTAAATAAGTTAGTACACCAGTATTAGGTAATAACATCTGTGAAATAATTGATCAGTGTGTGAAATGTTGAGCGCTGCATGAACATCTTTTTAATTATCCACCAATGACTGAAAAAAATGAACTACTGTGGGATACTGATGACATTAATGTTTTAAATGTGAATAATAAACCCACGATGTCAAAACATCTGCTATTCAAAAACACATGGGCTGGACTATTTCCTTGTAGAGCGCAAGTGCTCTTGCATGCAAAACCAAAAATATTGATATTGAATATTTCTGACTAGAGTTTAATTTGAATCTTTCAATTTTATGATAGTGCAGACACCACAGGCATGCAGTTAAAACCAAACTTTAGACTTGGATTTGGGTCTTTCCCTGGGCTGGGCCTATGGCATGTCACCCTCTCTTGGGACACTGGACAGTGACAATGAACAGAGGACACTCGACAGTCTGCATACTGCCGATGCTTCTTAAGCACAGTCATTCCATAGATTGTGTGAGGTATTTTGAGGTTGAACAATAAAGTACAATCTGTGTCCATTTCTTTTGCCCTCCTATAGGCTGGTGTAAGTTTAGATTGCCTTTAAGATGGGCCAAGGCTATTCAATACTGTTGAGTGGGTGCATGGAGTATATTATTTTACTGTGATATTTTCAAATTACAATACACTCATTAGAACACAAATTCATAATATGTTGCAGAGCATATGTAGTATTTAAGAAAAAAATAATTGAAAATAGTACCCCATAGATAATTCAATTTTTCGAAAAGAAATCCAAACAACAAAGAAATACAAAACCATCATGCTTTGACTTCTAGTTCCAGAAAATTAGAGACACTATCATCTTAATTAGAATATGTGCTGAAAAGTAAATAATATCTTCGTATGTCAAACATGATGTTAGTGCTATTCACATAACCAATCTTTTAATAGTAAGGTAACTGCCACCATCTTTTTCATTTCCTTGTGATTTTTCAGTTAGAATTAGAAGCATAAGCAGCTACAAATAACCCGGTGCAAGCTCATGTAATCACTAAGTTAAATGTACAAAACTTCATTTACACTGTCAATTTTCTCTCCAGTATTTATCAGCCAGAATAATGTTAAGGAAACAAACAATTGGCACTGAGGAATCACCAACTCTGAGATGCCTATCCTTTCTTTTTCCTGTATTAGGACAGGGTGTACAGGGTCTACAGGGTCTCACTTCATAGATCAGACTCTAGTGATTCTCCTGTTTATAGCCTCCCAAGTGCTGGGATTACAGGTATGCGCCATCATGCCCTGTCTCCATCGACCGCCCAGCGTGCCTTTGGGGTGGGGCTGGCAAGGCTGGCCCAGGGATCAAACTCTAAGGCCCCCTGTGCCTAAGCAGGCACTTTAATCTGCTGAGCTCTGTGGTCAGCCCTGAGATGCCTATCCTTAACTATTAAATTTGCTAGGCTATTATTTAGTCAGTGTCTAAGATTGCTCAAGGTTGGGTTGCATGACTAAGTCTTGAGCTATGGCTGGTGTATGAAATGCACTTCCTGAGGCCGAATTCACACACTCACTTAGATCAGAAAATTGTTGCCATTGTCATCTTGCAATTA
>NW_004524705.1:3935949-3939017 GCF_000260255.1 Octodon degus | reverse complement strand
CTCTCTCTTCCTCTCTCTCTCTTTTCTTGCATCTCTCTTTAAGGTTTTCTAAACCCCCATAATTTCAAGTTATCTTCTGAATAACTATGAACAACAAACCACCCAAGGCATATTGGCTGTGAAGCACAGATCCCTGAGGGTCCTCAATCACTTAGTCCTTGAGTATGGTCCCTTTATTGCAAGGCTGATGAATGTTTGATCTCTAGTCTCCTCCAAGTGCATGACTACTTCGAATGAACTGATGTGTATTGTGCTTACTGCAAGCCATGATTTGGGCCCAAACTTTTCCTGTTGAAGCTCACCATCATATGTGTAGTCCTATTTAATTCTAAAACCATTTTCCTGTCAATTATGATGTTCAGAAAAGCTTCGTAAGCCTGGCAGGTTGTACCACAAACAAGGTAGCAAAGCCAGGGCTGGCGTGCATGTTGGCCACACCCACCTTCAACTGCAGTTGTGCCTCCTGTCTGCCATGTTCCTGCAAAATGACCCTGTTCCTAATCAACCCCTTATGTGTGGGGAACTAGAACTCAGTCAGTTCTAATGCCTGTCTACCATTTTTATTAAAGGTCATATTCCATCAAGGGATGTTATGGGAAATCACTAATTTTTAATTATCACACATTTCTCATAGTGTGAAATCCTTCTACTCAAAAACAACAGACAAAAGCTCCAGCTCTTGCTTCTTTTTCTCTCCCCTGCTCCCAGCCATGCCAGCCCTAAAAGGTGAGTGGAGGCTGCTGGCTTTTGTTCTTATTCAGGTCTCTAAAAATGCCTACGCAAGTTACTGCCAGAAAGCATCAGATGATTCACATATTGCAATGAAATTCTTTTATTTTTTTTAATTCTATAATGTTCTTCATTCATTCATAAATTCTTGTTGAGCGTTGGCCAATGAATATGGATTTGTGAAGCCAGAATATCAAGTTACTATTCTGCCTGAACTCAGCTTGCAAATAACAATGGCAGAATTGAGACTAGACGGGAGGGAGGAGCGGATGGAAGCTGACCCACATGAAAGGAAAAGCTCCTTGATGGTACTGAGGTCTCTATCAGTGTCTCAGACCTTTCTCCAATGTCTTTGAGAAAAAGGGCTAGCTAGTGAGGTGCTAAACTGAGACAAGATTGACTTTTTAATAATATTTTAATTTTTTTCTTCTAAGCATGTTAATTAGATAGTTTAATGAATAATTTACTTAGGAATGCAAATGAAATCAAATATCTGTACATATCTTTAGTAATTTCTAGCTTATTTTGGATATTACCAAAAATAAAAAGCCATTAAAAGGCATGGTCATGTTTTTCAAAATTCGATAGGAGTTTCTAGCACAATTCTTTGCCACAGGAAACACCTAGTAAATTAAAAGGAGCAGAGACAACTGCTTTATTTCATGAAAGGATAAATTTTAAAGTATGAAAATTACATTTAAATAGAAACAGTGGTTTTCCTGTGTAAGTCATATTTTGACTGGCTAGAATGTCCTTTGGTATTTCAGAATGTGGATAACATCGTCTAAATAAAAATGTAATTGGCCTCTTTCACAAAATTGAGCCCTGAAACAATAACTGTTGCTGACCTGAAATTTACTTTAGTGTCTACACCATTTATTAGAAGAGATGTATTCCAATGAAGTGGTTTTGTAAGAAAAAATTTTAATTAAATCAGTCCATCTGCCACCTAATTCTTTCGGCAACAACCTAGTTACTCAAAAGCAGAAACAGGCTGACCCTGATCCAAGGATCCACATACAACCGCTTTCGTATCATCAGCACTCTCTCACGCTGGTGCATGAAGCTGTAAGTCGTATTTACAAGCCTTGCTCTCCACGCTGGCCCTCGGGAGTGCAGGAGGCAGCCTGCAAGTGTCAAAAGATGCCCTCACAAGGGACCAGTTTCTTCCTCCTGTTGTGAACGACACATCCCAGGCACCCAGAAGTGCAAAGACCCAGAGTCAGTACGGCCGGCGGTTAATTAAACTAAACTGTGATTTATTTTCCTCTACAAAAACACTCTCCAGCTTGGAAATCAGACAACCTTGCTGGGCTCTAATTGTCTCTGAGAAGTGTATTTGTGTTTTTGTTTTTTCCTCTAGGAAATAGGTAGGTAATAGTTACATACGTACACACATACATACATATCCACACGGCACACATATACACATACTTGAAACTTAATCTCAAATTCAAAGTCTCCGAATTTACTAGTCTTTTGCCTTACGCATTATTGAAAACTGCTTTGCATGAGTCAACGCGTGCGATGCGCAACGCGCATGCTCACTGCGGGACCTGGAGCAGGGACCTGGAGCAGGGACCTGGAGCAGGGACCTGCTGCGTCCACACCCTTTCTCCCCCTGTCACCCTGGTCCACTTCCCCCACTTCCGGCCCAGGGACCCTGGCCTTCTCTGCACAAAGCCTAGCTCTCTGTTTCCCATCATTTCTTAATTTCAATCTTCAACTCTTTTCCATTTGGGGCTTCCCGTCAGAGAACCCGTGCAGCACCTTTCTGAGCCTGACTCAAAACGCTGTCTTTTCCTACAGCTCCTGCAGGAATCCTTCTCCGTGGCCGGTAGCACTCCGTGAGCGCACACACCGCCCGGCGCTCACCCGTCCTCCGTCGGTGGGCGCGCAGGCTGACGCCACATGCACAGGTGCACACGCCCCACTACAGCACGAACGACGTGGAGGTTTCGTCTCGCCACAGAAAGCACCGCTATCACCAAGCCCTGAGAAAAGCAACTCCTGGGGATGTTGCGGTGCCAGAAGAATCCTCGTACCCTGGGATAGGAATGTAATCTAGTGCACGAACTGCGGCAACCCCTGTGGAGATTCCTCAGACATCTAAAATTCCTAAAAGCAGAGATTCCAACCGACCCAGCTCTACCTCTTCTGGTTATCTTCCCGCAAAGAGCTAAACAGCCCGTTCCGCGGGACTCTGTGACATTCCTCGGTGTTCCCATCCTCTGTGGCATCAGTGTGAAGTGTAAGACATTATGAAGAAAGGGAGAAAAAGGAGGAGCAAGAAGAGGAAGAAATGGAGAAAAAGAAAAGGCAGCGAAGCATAAAAAAGC
>NW_004524705.1:3933853-3935514 GCF_000260255.1 Octodon degus | reverse complement strand
TTTTTTAGATTGGAAATAAAGATCCAGACATACTAGAAATAAAAAGATGGTATTTGAAGATCTAAGTGCCCTACCTTTGTAACGGGAAGTGTAGATGCTATTTGGGGTGTATGTGCAAATGAAATAAATAGCTAAAACTCTTTCCCACTCGTCTTAGCTGAAGAGATTGTAACGTAATTTCTCAGCGATGGATGTACTGCCCTTTTTTTTCAGAATCGCTGGAAACTCTGGTCGTTGTTACCCTTTATTTCCTGCCCAAGGAAGTCAATGTTTTTCCCTTCCACCCTGGCATCTGTTATTGCTCCCATCTGTGTAAAGCTAATAACCCAGCCGTATAGATTAGTGTCCTTGAGTTTGTTCTTCCTCTGCTCCAGCAAAACCTTTCCGGTGCCAACAAAAACACCCTCAGATCCTCACTCCCCAGCTGAACTCCACCAGGACGCGCTCCCCAGGGGCTGATCTTCTATGGACCATGTGTCTAAGTCTTGATTCTTTAGACCCACGTCTGGAGGTAACGGAATGCCCCGGATTCCCTGCTACCCCTGCACCTGGGACCCAGTCCCACCTCCATTAGAGCTGTGGCCTTTTGCTAATCTGGTCAGGAGTGTTTTCTACCTGGCCCCCTGAACTGAGGGCTGGGGGGCTGTGGTCCCTGTGCCCAGTGACTCAGCTTCCTGCTCCCCCCACCCCACCGCCTGGCCTGCTCTTTCTCCTGAGGCCCCACACAAGTCATTCAAAGAGCTCCCCCTGTCGCTGGCCTTTTTCACTAAAATGGAATTGACAGTGGGTAGACAATGTCCAGGAGTTCCTGCTACAATGTGGTATCTTCTGGGATGAACAGAAAACAATTTGTAAAAGTTTGAAATAACATCCCAGAGGAATAAGCAAGAGAGAAAATGTGTAGTTTCTCTCAAACTATGGAAGTAAGAGTCGGTGTCTCCCTCGAAGACATCCTCATCCCAGCGAAGTTGTCATCAGATTTCTTTCCAACAGCTAAGTGTCCAGAACCATGCAAGTCTTCAGCGTGTGGAGGTGGGAGGGCTGGTGGGTGGGAATGCCATCAGCATCGCTGTAGGATGCTTCTACAGGCGAAAAGAATCTGGTCACAGTATGGCACAGCTTTGCATTTTGCAGGCAAGGGAAACTAATTTTTCAAGGATTAAGAATCAAAAAATAAAGTCACACAAAATCTTCACTGTAGAGGCCCAGTCTTCCCTTTGGTGTGGGCTGGTTAACTGTAAAGGGAGGGGAGAATCTGCCGAGGGAGGGCCAGTGCCCACGGACCAACCTTGGTAAGCAGGCTTACATGTTGGAGGAAGCCAACTGCAGACCTGAGGGAGGCTTTCCATGGCTCTATTCATCAAACAGTTTTTTTTTTTTTTTTTAATTTTATTTTTCCTGGACAGCCTTGCCTTTCAACCCCACTGGCACCAGCACCAACAACAGCACTTGTATCTGGAGCCATAAAAGAGACTCCTTCAGGCGCTGAACTACCCTGTGTGTTCTGCAGCACAGAGCTTTCTTCTCCTGGTGTGTTCCTTTGCAGAGAGAGTCTGACATTCGCGGCCAAAAGGAGAGAGAGAGAAAGAGAGAGAGAGAGAGAGAGAGAGAGAGAGAGAGAGAGAGAGAGAGAGAGAGCGAGGGCGAGGCTGTGCGCACGT
>NW_004524705.1:3929938-3933753 GCF_000260255.1 Octodon degus | reverse complement strand
GAGAGAGAGGACGAGGGCGAGGCTGTGCGCACGTATTCTGCTCTTGGCCCATTAGTGCAGTATGCTTCTTGCATCCCCTTTAAAAATACAGAAGAGACTGCTCTTCTGTTCAGCAAAGAGACTTACAGTGCAATGAAAAGTGTTCGCCGGAGTCTTCCGGTTTGCAGTGTGCTCTGGCCCAGGCAGCCTTTTATCTCTACCCCAGCAATCTGCCTCTTATCGCTGGGCAGGCAGGCACCACGGCTGCCTCCAGGTACCTTTCCGTTCTCTGCTGTCAGTCGCAGAGGGATTTCCTCGGAGTGAGGAAGCGCCCTGCTGCTTCTTGGAGGCCCAGGAAAAGCCCCTGCTCGGAGGCCGGCTGCTGTTTCCTGCGTCAGCCCAGCTCCACAGTACGCTGGAGCGTATGCAGCGGCGCAGGAGCACGCAGCCCCGCGTACCTCGCTGCGGTCTCCACTTCAGCTGGTTAAAAAAAGCTGTAGGCGCGCAGAGCTGCCGTGAAGCACGGGCTCACAACTCAGGACGCGTCTGTCTGGTTTGGACCGGTCTTCTGGTTTTAGAACTACAGAAATAAACAGACCATTCATAAAACATACACTATGTGTTCCTGGTGGCAGAATATTTTGCTGAAATGCTTTAAATTATGCCATGAAGAATTTAGGCATGAATCCATTTCCAGCCATGTACTGTCTTAGGGGTGGTAAACATAAAAAATGGGCAAAAAATGCCAAGCGGATCAAGTTTAAGAGCTCTTTTTCTCAGCTCAGTTACGATTCTGTCCACTGCCACCGACAAACCCTACCTACAAAATGCCACCACCTGCCTTTCATAGGGGCACCTTCACAAGAACCAACAAAAGAAACCTTTCTTCTTATGAAGCAAAAACAGTCATCATTTCGATTCTCCCAACTCAGATCTTAATGTTGTAGGCAACTGAGTTACATAAAAAACTCACAGGCAGTCAGACTCTGCTGGGCCTGCCTTCAAAGGAGCCCCTTGGAAGAGGAGGCACCTTGCCGCTGTGGTGGAGACAGGCACCTCCCCTGGGCACCACACCTCAAGATAAAAGAGTAAACAAACACAGCCACAAGCCCACCTAGGGATGGACGTCAGGGATTGATATTCTTCTCCCCCCCCCCCAAACCAGGGATTGAACTCAGGCCCTTGCGCTTACCAAGGAAGCATTTATTCTACTGAGCCATCTCCTGGGCCCTGGAGATTGATATTCTAAATAGGTATCACTCACCTTGAAAAGGCTGGGAAGAGCCACTAACCCAACCCCCCCACAGGGAAGCCCCTGTTCTGTATTCCTGCCCACTTGCTACTCACTCACTTCCCCCTTTCATCCCAATTTAATCAATTTTGCCTGAGCAACTGTGCTTGTAATCATATCGTTTGACCATAATTTTGTCCTACCTCGTGCTCACCCAGTGAGTTCCCATGATTCCCACCATAGACCCACTTCATCAGTGATTTTGCTGTGTAAAAATCCCTAGAAAAGTCAAGTTCCTTGGCAACCCACTCAAGTCATCTTCTGTCCCCCTCTCAGACAGAAGCTTTCTTTTCCCTGATAAATAATTTCTGTTTTTAACTCCCATTATTCCTAAAATTCATTCTTCGGTGTTAGAGAACAGGAACTCGTCCCAGGTAACTTTCAGGTTGGGAGTTTCATTCTCCTACATCATTATCACACCAGGAAAAAGAGATGTGCTTCTTGATGTTCTCTTTCTATGAGGTCACCGATCCCCAGGATCCACTTTCCAGAGCCCATTGTCACAGGCTGCATCAGAGGTTACAGGGAGAGCCATAATCGACAAACGTGACTTAAGTAAAGATGCACAGCTTTAATATTTATTGCAATTTATTATGCGCCAGCACCAAAGGAAGACCCCATGTATTTATCTCATTTGATCCTTCGAGGAGGCCTACAAGGTTGAGGCAATGTCACCTCCATGTACCCCAAGAGGAAATCAAAACACATGTGTCCAAGCGCTCTGCTGTTATGGAATGGCCCCAGGCCACAGCCTGTCACACCCAGGGCCCAAACTCATGCTCTTAACTATGAAGTTGGGGCCATGCCCTTCTATTCACTTAGAACACAGCAAAGTGCCTTGAATACCAAGCTTTCTAAGAAGCAGGAGATGGACAAGAACAAAAATCAAACTATTTGTTCTCATGCTAAACTTTATTTGTGCTATCAGTGTGTAACTCAAATGTGCACCATTTCCCGCTTCTACCTCCCGCTTTCCCATAACTGGGATTCCTAACTGTTCTATAGGCGCCGTGCACATGACCATTGGGAATATTTGGGGCTTTCCTCAGGGTAAGAAGCACAGATTCTTCATTGGAAAATATCGATCAAAGCAATTTTTTAAGGCAAAGGTCTGCACATGGGATAACACAAAGGAAGACAAATGAACTCATTGGTTGTGACTTCTAGCGCTGGGCACCAAGATAACCAGCAAAAGCCCAAGATGTCAGGCAGCAGATGTTGGAAGGAGCCACAGCTATCAGGCCCCCTGGTGTGTGCTTCATCCAGTGAAACAAGCCAGGCCTGTTCTCAGGAACCATGCTGCTCAGCGCCTCCTTATCCCTCCTGGGGGAGACTGCAGGCTTCCTCTTTATCTTTCAAAGCTACAAAACACAACAAAGACTATGGCCTGTCAGTGACTGTTTTTCTAGCTGGAGCCTGGTACCCAAAGGCATCTGCCTCCTGCTGTGTGATTTCCTGGTCTCCCATCCCCTGCCCCCTTTCACTCACACAGTCACTTATGTTGAATAAGACCCAAAGCACCTCCAAACTTCAGTCCACTTTCCTCGAGAACAGAATCCCCATCCCACTCAGGGTTTGATGAGAAGCATAAAGGCCTGGGGTGCATTTGCCTCTGGATCCGCCGGTATTGAGTTTTCCAAGCACAAAAGGAAGGATGGAGAGTTAAAAAGCAATAAGATGACATGGGGCTGTCCCAAGTGGGGCGATGAACACAAATTATAATACAAAGAAGCACAAGGAAGCGTGGCTCGCACCATGCAAGAACAAGTAATTAAGACTGCCAGACAAAATCACTCTGTGTCCAGAACAGCAGCACCTTGGAAGTGTCCTGATTTCATGGACCTTAAGCAATAAACAAGAACCCTAAAAAGCAGGAGAACTCATTCTAAAATCTGGGAAACACTTCAATGCCCCTCAACTGAGGAATGGATAAAAAAGATGTGATATTTTTACACAATGGAGTTTTACCCAACTATACAGAAAGATCTACTCAAGGCTTCTGTAAGTATATGGCTGCTGCCAGAGGCTACACTCGTAAGTAAAGTAAATCAGCCCCACATGTGTAAGCATCACATTATCTTCCTAATCTAAGAATCTTAAAAGAGTGAATAAAGTCTGAAAGATACAATAGATATAGTACAAGGGAAAGAAAGTGCTCAAAAGGACACAACAATTGGGATGAGGAAAAGGAGAAAAGAAAGAAGGAAAGGCAAAAATATGTACATATATATAATAGATAGCTAAGAGAATTATACTACTAATTTCTATTTGTTTATTGCTTAGGCAGGGCCAAGGACCAGGGCAATTGAGACTGGGCATGGTGGCATGTGCCTGCAATCCAGTTCTTGGGAGATTGAAAACAGGAGGATCATTATGAGTCCAATCTACATAATGAGACCCTGTAAACCCTGTCCTAAATACATAAAAAAGAAAAAAATTAAAATCTATTTATTGGGGCTAGGGAGATGGCTCAGGGGAATAAGCGCTCCCCTGGCAAGCGCAAGGGCCTGAGTTCAATCCCTGGTTCCACAAAAAAAAAAAAAAA
>NW_004524705.1:3918991-3929838 GCF_000260255.1 Octodon degus | reverse complement strand
TCAAAAGGACACAACAATTGGGATGAGGAAAAGGAGAAAAGAAAGAAGGAAAGGCAAAAATATGTACATATATATAATAGATAGCTAAGAGAATTGTACTACTAATTTCTATTTGTTTATTGAAGAGAGCTTAAAATTTTTATTTTGACCAATTTTACATGGTCATACCTGGTGATCTGGACAACTACTTTGAAGACAACAATGTGAAATAATACAACCATTGTTGAATTCTTTCATCTAGTTTTTTGAAATTCTGCACTGTTTCTAATGCTTTATGTATTACTTTTTATATCTTCTTTAAAATAAATAAAAAAGAATAAAATATACAAAAAATAAAATAAATGTAAAGCAAGGACAGGATTGAGCAATTGGAATGAGGATGTGTGGGCGAAAGAAGGACTCAGGTGATGGAAAATTTTACTGATGAGGTAGAGTCAGCCTAAATTTGGAAACCTCTTAATGCCCTCTTCAGGAAAATGGGAATTACTCTGAAGCAAAGGGAGCTGAAGAAAACTTTTAAAGTAATTCAGAATGCAAGTTTCCCTGCCATAATACAGGACAAACCAGTAGTGTCTAAAACAACATGAAAACAGGTTGCCCTCCCACCAGACAAATCAAGAACACGCAACCCCATGTTGCCGTGCCTGTGGCTCTCTGTCTGAAAGAGGTAGCCTCGGGTAACTGACCCAGCCTCTTCTGGAGGTGAGCACACCCGCCAGAACCTGCACCTGCCAGTCTCCTCAGGCAAATCCTTGCCCACTGTCACATCTCACTCCAAGAGAGGCAGAGAACTCTTTCCTGCAGCTCAAATAGCTGTTGTGTCCAAAAAGGTGGAGGAAATGCTTGGCTCATGGCCAAGAATGCCCTGAGTGTTAACTTTGGAGGCTAATGTTCCAAAGTCCAAAACAGAATGGAGAAAAGGAGATCAACTGGGAGAACATTCAGCAGGCTGAGTGAGGGCAGAGAAGCCCAGTGAGAGCAGTGACCGCGACAACAGTGATTGGAGGTGCGTGTTGGGAGCCACACATCAGCTCTGCCTGGACACCGGCATATCAGTGCCTAGCAAGCACCAGCCAGGGCCCGGCTTTGGGCCTACATTGCTAAATCCTTCCACGGAGCAACGGTGGCTGGGAAGAGCCGCGGTGGGCAATGTTCTCCTGGACCCCAGTGGTAATTCTTGCCGGCCCCTGGCCCCTGTGGGGCACTGAACTCTAACAGAGTGATCGCAGCCTAACAGTTAGCCACGATTTTGTTTTTCAACTGACTGATCTTGTGCACTGTGAATTACAAACACATAAATGTGTCTGCTCATGCTCTTTAATGTTTAAGGAAAACCACAGCCTTCACCCAGCTGTCCAACGGCTCCTACGATCTAAATTCAGCTTGTACATTTGTGTTTCACTGTTAATAGTATTTGGCTACAAGTCAAGAGTTCTTTCCTCTCTTCTGTGCCCTAGAAAGTAGGAATGTGGAACGCAGATGAGAAAATCGCTTTATACTGCCATCTCTTACAAAGCTCTGATGTGTATTTTGTAACCAACCTTCTTGCATTCATAAAAAGTAAATGGTTTTGTGAAAACAAACAAAGAATGATCTCATTGAAACATGTAACAATACAGAATGTGCTGGGAAGCCACCATCGAGAGAGGCCTTCTGTCTATGTTAGAGCTAACCTCTTTTTCCTTGTAAGACAGTTTCTGTTGTCACTGTTTCTATGACAACAAGTGCGCTGACTTGGCCCAGAGGGTGTTCCTGTCTCTGATCCTCTGTGCAGGCTAGTTTTACATCTAGAACTTCCCCCACTGTTCCCAACTCCCAGAGGCGGCCTACATGCCCTCAGATGCCTACCCCGAGAATCACCTTATCTTTGTGGCAGGAAACTGAACACTCAGATGCTTGAACAAGTACTGCAGCACCTCCATCACAAAGTCAGTTCTCTCCACAACTCTGGTCACCAAGGGAACTGGGTGAGAACAGATTCAAATTTCTCCCAAAGGTCAGCTTTGAACCTAACTAATGAGTGTAATTCAATTCTTCTCCAGTTCGCCTTGCAACCAGAACCCCAGAAAGAGTCAATTTTGTGAATGAGGCACCCCCCACAGTGCACATTCCCCCAGCTCATCAATTTCCTCCTCTTCAGAGCCCTTCCTCCCCTCTGGATGCCATTTCAAGACCTTGTCCTCATCAAGTTCCATTGCTTGTTTGATATTTGAAACTTTTCCTTTTTCTAACCACAATTTCTTATTTGGGGAGATCTTCATCACTTCATCCTTCCATAGCACCTTGAAGCTCTCAATGAAATTCAGAAAGGCTCCAAACATCATTCTCCATACTGAAGCGATTCACCATATCTACAACCAGCCTACCATTGCCTCCGGGCCTGCAAACAAGCGTGCACCCAGCAGCTATCACACGGATAAGAAAACACATATGGAACTGAATATTGGCCCCTAGTCCATGCTCCCGTAGTGCCTTCAGCACACTATTGCTCATACTATCTGCACTTAAACAAGTCCCAAGCTTTGCCTCCTCAAGGCCAGATATATCTGGACTAATTGGATGTCACCATACAGAAGTGTCACAGTGTTGTTTAGATTGCTGCCACAACCAGTTCGGCTTGCTCTGTACAGACTCATCCTACAGTGGTTTCAGTCCTGTTCCCATCTCGGCTCGGTCATCCCTGTCTCCCTTGCTCCACGATGTTGCTCTGCATCCAAGCTGTGAGCACTTCCCCCAGCTCACCAGGGTTTTCAAGAGCCTTTCACTCTGAGCAGAAAGATCAAGGTCCTGACTGCTCCTGGCCACCGGCCACTGCACCCAGTTCCCACCAATTCGGAGCCCCACCAGAGCAGCACCTTCCCGTCATGTGTAGAAGCAGCACCTCCCACAGCCAAACCCAGCACCACTGCCTCTGTTCAAATGTGCAGACACCCCCCCACTGCCTAGTCACCTTCTCCTGGCCCCTCTACCACTCCCCTTCTCTATTTGTTCTTTCCCCTATCCTAAACTTCATGGAATTATAACATAGAAAAGCATAAGGCCAGTACTAAGCCTGCTGCTATGAATGTGTGGTCATGAAAAAAGAGACTAATCATGCTTGTGCCTTGATTTCCTTGGGGATAAAGGGAAAGAGTGCTAACACTGCCCCCGACACAGCTTCTCATAAGGACAGCGTGAACCAGAGGTAGGAGCACCCACATTCTTCCACTGGGCATACAAGCGAACTTCTGCACAGCTCCTCTGCTGGTGCTGTTGTATGTGCTGAACCACTGCAAACCTAGAGCTGTGAAATTATATCTATCCTCCTATGATCACTTGCTTGTACAGTAGTAATCTAACTGGAATAAGCCATCAAAGGAGAACTGTCATTACCAAACATTTAAATGACTACTTACATATGCTCTTCTTTTTTACAATGGACCCAAAGTCTACACTAAACTTGTCCCTGCCCTTACCACTCCTGTCCCATTATTAATGTCAACATGATCATTGGATTCAGTTTTTAATTATGTAACAGATTTGATTAGTGCATTATCAACATTATGTCTGATTCTTCATTGGCCCTATGGCTAGTGTTTTCTAGATTTCTCACACACATGAGAAAAATTTCTCACACATTTTCTCACGCAAATACTTACTGATTGCTTACTCTTCGCTGAGCAGTGTTGAAACCCTTAGACCACTGATCAAGGAACAGATGCTTCCACCTTCGCTGTAACTGGAGTTTACTGAAGTCACACTGCATTCCTGGGAACAGTTTATTGCTATTAATAGCTATTAAATGCAGCCTAAATTTATATGCATTGCTCTACTGTGTCAGTGTCCTGTCACTGGGCCTCAACACCTGATATCCACAATTTAAAAGAGGAAAGGTTTGACATTGCTCTCGATTTCAGAGCATTGGGTCCATAGCAGACTGCTCCAAGGCAACAATGTCACAGCAGGAGGGTGCTGTGAGCAAAGCTGCTTAGCTCACAGCAGACAAGAAGTGGATGGGGATTGGTGCTATTCAGAAAGCTGGCCAGGGTTCCTGTGCACAGCACAATGGCAAGCTTTCATGACCCACAGATGTGTTCACCCACTGGCTAGAAGAGATTGATTTTAGGGGATTAGCTTCCACACGTTTGGAGACAATAAGTGCATCAGCAAGAGAGGCTAGAAGGGAATTAGGAAATTTCTGGTGATGCACCACAAATTCAAAGGTGGCCTAGGGGCAGAATCCCTTCTTCTTCTATGGAAGTCAGACTTTCCCTATTAAGTCTTCCAGCTGAGTGGACAGTACCTCCCCACATGACAAGTGATCTGGCCTCTGACTGTATGGATTTAAGCAATAATCTCATCTTTAAAAAAAGCCTATACAAGAGCCAGCCAGATAGCTCTGTGGACTAAAGTGCCTGCTTAGGCAGAGCACAGTGGCCAGGATTTGATCCAGGCCTGCAGTGCCGGCCCCAACCCCAGGGCATGCTGAGATGGCAATTGAGACTGGGCATGGTGGCGCGTGCCTATAATTCCAGCACTTGGGAGGCTGGCAACAGGAGAATCACTATGAGTCTGATCTGTGCAATGAGACCCTGAATACCCTGTAGACCCTTCCCTAGATACATAAAATAAATAAATAAATAAATAAATAGCCCACACAGAAAAGTCTAGAATAATGTTTGTCCATATAACTAGACACTGTGCACTAACCAAGTGGACACGTAGAGTTACTCATCATGAAACCACTTTGTGCCAACTTGGCAACAAGACCATCTTCCAAAACCATACTTAATCTCCAAATAAACACAACAACAAGGTTATACTTTCACCTAACTATGAAAACAGTCTATATGCAGAAAAGATACCCCACCTTTCCCTATCAGAAGATGCACCTCCTGGGGCGATGTTAACGCTTGTCTGTGATAGCCCATAACTCAATGGTATGATGCAGAAGTAGCATACATTACACACATGTAACAACATGTTAAATACATATACTAAAAGCAAAACAAGGAACAAATATTTGACAAGTTCCATTTCTCTAACTGGTCATGGGTATGGGGTCATATATGGTATTTTTAGTACTTTGTACCCATTCTGTGTCAATTTTTCCCTCATCTGGTTGTGATTCCTGCAGAGGAATCTAAACTTTCTTCTGCAAGGGCTCCATCTGTAGTCGTGCTGCTGGAATGGGGCTGCCATAGGTTTCAATCTACTTCAGTCCCGTGGGTCGAGTCTCCCGCACTCCAGACGTACTCTTCCTCACGTCCACAATGCAATCACGGTAGCATTTCCCATCAGCAGTCAGGGTCAGTCACTCAGGCCAGCAGTGTGACCACCTTGGCCTCTTGATTCTAATGGATGACAAGCCTGAAAGGGCTGAATAGAGATCAAAGCTTTTAGGTTGATAAAATCTTTTATTTCCAGATAGAAACAGTCTTCCCAGAGGTAAGACCCTAGGTCAGCTTAGCATAGGGGACAAGAAAAAGTATTTTGCTCATGGTTCTCTAGGGGCAATTATGACTGCTGTAGCTTGTTTTTATCCCTTGATTTCTAGACTCAGAAATCCTGGCTATGAAGAAATAGCACCATATATTAGATGCCAATTTAGAGCTTGTGTGGCTGCCTGTGAAACCCTCTCTCAGCCCCCAAAGGAATCACTACATTAAATATATTTATATTTTTTGGATACAGGATCTCACTATGCAGCTCAGACTTGTAGTGATCCTCCTGTCTCAGCCTCTCCAATGCTGAGATTGCAGGCATGCGCCATCACACCCATTTTCAGTTTCAGGGCCAGCAAGGCATATGGTACCAGGGATCAAACCTGGTAGCTTGCACTTGCCAGGCAGGCACTTAGACTGCCAAGCCATCTTCCCAGGCCAGGAATTTCTACTTAACTGGCATTGTAACTACCTTCCAAGGCTGTTCCCTGTTCCTCCAAGAGCGTTACTTCAGGAAGATAGAGAATGTGGTAAGACCAGCAAATTCAGAGAGTGCCAACCTATTGCTACACCAGGGACTTCAATAATATATATATATTTTTAGTCATATTGCTCTTACTCTCTGCTCTCTTTCGTGATTTGCAAGTGAGATGATTTGGCAAATGCACTTAGCACTTCAACATCGCATTGTGAACCCCAAGGAAACAGAAGGAAGTCCAGCTAAGCCACAAAAACAAGAATGTAGGATAGTGCCATCCACCGAGCATTTTTGGAAAGAAACAGCACAGTTTAGTAGGGAGACTTCACTTTAAATATGAAACCCAGGCAGCTTAAAGGACCTTCATATTTTCCAATTGGAAAATGTTGAATTCTGAAGTATTGCTCCAATTCACCATAACATTTTGAGTGCAAATTTGGCTTGTCATGTAAATTAAAATAAAAAGCACAGAATATTCAGTCTCACAGACTGTAAAAAGTAATATGTGCAATTTAAACTAATTAAAATTATTAAGTCATCTGTGTTAAATGGTGTTACATTTTTATAAAAAGGAATTCATTGTGTAACTACCAAAGAAGAATCTACTAACACACTACCTTTCTCTCCCAGTAAACTGAATCCTAAAGGTCGCATTCCCTAAATATTTCCTAAAAAATAAATGGAGACTTTCATGAACCAAAGCAAACTCACAGGCTCTCTGATGTCAGCAAAAATAATCTGTAAACCGAGATTTCTCCAAAGGGTGTGTGCAGTATATACCTATAAATACAGTACAGGAAATATGAACTGCAAAATCAAATAAACGCACTGACTGAAGACTCACACAAAAACATTTTACATGTTCTTAAACACTAGGCATCTTTGCTCAGAGGTTTAGCCACAAATATTTCCTATTTAGCCACAAAAATGTGTGGTGTGTGGTGACTCTGTGTGTGTGTGTGTGTGTGTGTGTGTGTGAAGTGACTAGAGATAGAACATTAAGAAGTTAAGAAGTATTTAATAAAACTGTTAAATCTGCTTCTTTTCTCATGGAATAGCCAAAATAAAAATTACCGCATGCCTGGCGGGCACCGTCTTCTGTCCCTGTTTCACATGAGGAAATGTCATCACAGAGAAAAGTCTGGAGAAAGGCCGCACCAGTGATTAGCGCTGGGCAGGGAACTGAAGGCAGGTCAGCCTACCGTGAGCCCAAATTTCACCCCCACACTAACACATGTACACTGTGAAAATGCAGTAAGAGAAAGGCCCAAAGCTCACTGGTCTGAAGTCACTAGCTGTTCTCCAGTCGTTAGTTTGATGAGAAAGTGTTACATTTCATAAAAAGTCTGTTTCCAAATTTCACATAACTTTTCCAGAAATGTAGTCTTCAGGTTTTGTCCTTTCTTACCCCTCGGGATGAAATACTGCTACCCTGAGCCTGCCGGAAAGAGAATCCACCCTGCCCCAGTGGAAGCCTGGATCCAGGACTCTGGCCACCACATTTGGATTAATGTGGCTCAGCTTTCCTTCAGAATTAGTAAGAGCCCTACACAAACCCAACGCAGGCATTTGCATTTACATTGTGTGATGTTTCTATAAATTAAAAGCAGATATGATAGACGCAGTTTGGAATGAAGCATTCTGTGGGCTTGCAAAAAAACTCATGATACACATTGTTTGTGTAAAACATTAGGAGCACAGGCTTGCTGTGTCCTTTAGGTGTAGTAGGGGAGGTTAGATTTACTGAAATGGGGGCCGGGGAGATAGCTCGTGGCATAATGCCTGCCTTGCAAACACAATGTCCCAAGTCCAGTTCCGGGGATACACCCACCCCACCCCACTCCCACTCACACAAAGAAAGATTTACTGAGATAGCTCATCTCTAGGTTGTCTACCCTAGAGAAATGTGTCTAGAGATTTTTTAAATAAATACATTTCTCAGTGAAATGAACCAAGTTTTTATTTAATGTTCTCCATTAAAAAATGCATCCATAGATGCCAAAACCAACAACTGTGTTGGCCTTTATTTCTTATGTTACCTATGTTTTTGATTTTCCTCCTTGCTGATTTAAGCAGTTCCTTTATCACATTTAGCATAATTTTCATTATATCTGTAATCATAAATAATCCTTTTCTTAACTGTATTTAACAAACACATGTTAAACTGTATGAAGCATGATTGACAAATATAGTAAAAGTTTAAATTTTTTAAAATTACTACAAGACACACAGCTGCGAGTCCCCTGCAGAATGCCACAGATTCCACACCTCAAACACACTGGCGTCCTCATTTCTGCCATCTTCTGAAGCAACTCTGGAAGTCCTCTTTCCCAAGTATCTTTTTCAATTATTAATAAAATAATCCTTTTATTTATTTATTTGGTAATGGTCTCACTACACTGCTTGGACTCCTAGTGATCCTGCCGACTCAGCCTCCCCAGGGCTGTGATCACAGGCATGTGTCACCACAGCCAGTTTCAGTGGCCGACTGAGCACACCTGGGGTTATGGGGCCAGCATGGAATATGGTACAAGGGATCAAGCCCGGGTCCTCGTGCTTGCCAAACAGGTACTTACACTGCTGAGCTATCTCCCCAGCCTCCCAAGTGTCTTTAGTTGTGTTGTCATGGCTACCTTAATACCCTGAAGTGATTCAAAACATTGACCTTGAATGGCCCTTTCACTTTGGGGGAGAGCCAGAATTCACAGGGAGCCATGAGGGGGTTGAGGACATGTGGTGGAGGGTTCACAAGCCGGCCTGTCCTTGGGAGAGCATGCAGCAGCAGCAGCAGCTGCAGCAGCAGCAACAGCAGCAGCAGCATTCACCACATTCTTCTCAAACCTTCAAAAGACACTCACTAATAATTCTTTGAATTCATATATTTGCTACATAGTTTAAGCATCCTTGTGGAGACTCGGTGCCTCCAAAGTAGGAGTTGCACTCTCCCAAAACTTGTGCATGTGGGTTTCAATTATCCAAACAGAATTTTTTTTTCCTATAGGAAGCTTTAATTTTCCCTGCAGTTTCTCCTCTCCAATTTATTTATGTTTTCATGTAAATGTCATGCTTAAATTAAAAATCAGCATATAATTTACCTTTTCTTAAAAAAAGTTTAGAATGTTATCTCAGTTCATTCCTGAGAGAAATGACATACTCAGATTCCTGAAATTCTTAAATCATTCGATAACTTTAAAAAATGATTTCTTTTTAGGTAAATCACACAGGTCGGCAGAAGTCATTGTACTGTTCACAGTTAAATAATTTCTCTGTGTTATTTCTCAGCATGGAGCTTGAACAGGCCAAGAGGACTACGGGAGAACTTGACGTACCCTTTGGTACCCTCAGTCTTTAGAATGGAAACTGTCTGCTAGTCAAGAAGGGCAGGTTTCCAATACACATAATTGTTGCTGCTGCAACTCTTCCTCCTTCCTTTAGTGGCTGTCATGTATATATCACTTCAGTCTTCAAAGTATAACACAGTTCCATTTCCTTCAATTATGTGGTTTCAGTAAAGGCAAAATCAAATCAGTGCATGTCAAAGAGTTTAGTTTATTCATGTCTAAGCATATGAGTATTACAATCCACATTAAACAGTCAGTACACAATTACAAAAATCTTACAGTATGATAAAATACCGCCTTCCGTTCAATTACACAACTCTCAATTAGAAGAGGGTGGTTTCATTAATATGTAGGCAGCACCAGTGAAAGTGCTCAGACCCCATCTCAGTATCTGGAAGTGTCTGAAGTAGTACAATACTCTCCTTTCATATTATACAGTTTTACCACACCTATATCCAAACATTAAACCACAGTTCTGTGAAGCTCGTGCGAGTTTGTCCTTAAGGTTGCTGGTAGATATTTTTCCTGGATTTCCAAGGCACAGAATTACAGCCTTCTTACTGCATCTTGTCTTCCATTTTTCTACATAATTCATTTTCTTAAGGAAAATAACAGAGCACAGTAATAAATCGATTAAGGTTTCCCATGGAGCACTGCAAGACCAATTTGAGTCTCTGATAAAATACTTTTCTTCTTTTCAGAATTTTCATGAGACGTTAAGGAATATTTTAGGCTTTGCTAATTGATCATTTGAAAAACTCCATATTTGCCACCTGTGTTTTTACAACTTTAAGCTTCAGTGAAAAGGAGACAAGAAATCTCAGTTGGATTTTTCCTCAGTTATATTTTAATGAAAATATGGTTACTAACTCTATGCATGAAGTTAATGTATTAATTTTTAGTTACACAAAAACTCTTTCATAGAAGTGACTTATAAACTAATGCACTATGTCTACTTACCTGAATATTTTCTTTCCTGTTGCTCACATCAACTATTTAATTACATAATGAAACCCATTACACACTATGTAGTGTTTTACATTCGAAGAGATGGTACACAGCCCCAGACTATTTGTCTTCACAGCTGGGATCAACGAAGATCGGCAGGAAACATTTTTCATATTTTCAGAAAATACTTAATGAGCAAAAAGTACATGCAAAGCAGTGATATTGCTAAAAAACTGGGGGAAGAAATATAGTTCAATAGCCTCTCGAGCGCAACAGCTGGATGTCGGATGTGAAACTTGTCCATCTGAGAGGGCAGCGTCCTTGGGTCTGGGAGCGCAGGTCCACGCGTCTTGGCTGAACGTGCGCCAGTGATCACACGACAGCAAAGAGGAGACTGTCCAAGGAAAATCACCAAAAGCTTTTGAAAAGAGATGTTCGAACCCACTTCCAAATATAAGATACTATGGAGAGTCAAGATTGAAAGATGTTTGTGTAAGAAGATGAGAAAGATATCCAAGAGACCCAGTCCTAGCCCAGGTCCGGTGAGTGTGTGGAGAGCTTCCTGCTACCCTGCGCAGGCGGGACCAGTCCCAGCCCAGGCGCAGAGTGGGCCGGACCCTCTCCCATCCCCTCGGGCCGCCCCACACCACTCTGCCC
>NW_004524705.1:3899149-3915541 GCF_000260255.1 Octodon degus | reverse complement strand
AAAAAAAAAAAGATATCCAAGCACACATTCACAACTAAACAGGCGTTCTCTGAAGTCAGAAAATGAACTTGGCTGACACAGGTGCTCTGATGTTCAGCTTAGAGGATTAATATATCAGAAAGAGAAGGGATCGCTTTTGTCTAGGCTAGACAGGAAACACTTTCTGAAGTGAGCCTTGGCTCCGCTTTTGGCTAGGGAATCAGACTTCATTAAGTTTCCACTGATTCTACATGTAGCACAGCTTTTATGTTTGGCAAGAATTTTTGTTTCCTAAAAACAATCACTTTCTAAAACACTTGAAATATCTGAATTAATCACAAAGTCTCCAGAGTGGAAATTTAGACCTATTAACCTAAAGTGAAGTGAATATGAAGAAAGTTTCTTCAATGGGATGCAGTGAAACTTAACTTCATAAACATTAACAGGTCATACCGAGATACCCGTGTTGAACCAGTAAGTTTATACAGATTTTTTGAGATCACATTTACTCGGTTGCTGTCTGTAGCTATGTGAGTTGTAAGTTACACACATGATTTGTAATGTAACACCCTTTGTAATTAGGATTGGATGGCTTAATGCAACATGCTGCTAAATGCTTATTTAAAAAACAAACAAACAAACTCCCAGGGGGGCCGGCCAGGTAGCTCAGCACACTAAAGTGCCTGTTTAGGCAGAAGGCAGGGACTGGAGTTCACTCCCAGGCACCACAAGCCATGCTGGTCCCGCCTCCAGGGTGTGCTGAGATAGCAATTGAGATTGGGCATGGTGTTGCATGCCTATAATCCCAGCACTTGGAGGCTAAAAACAGGAGGATCACTATGAGTCCAATCTGCATAGTGAGACCCTGTAGACCCTGAACTGAATACATAAAAATAGGGGCCGGGGAGATGGCTCAGTGGAATAAGCGCTTCCTTGGCAAGCGCAAGAGCCTGAATTCAATCCCCAGTTCTGACAAAAATAAATAAATAAATAAATAAATAAATAAATAATAAATATAAAAATAGCAACAATGACAAAACAAAAACAAAACAAAACTCCTAGGTGTGGTTTCAGAAACAGAGGGCAAAGTCTTGATATTAACATTTGCTGATTTGCTTGAGTATAAAGTTTCACCAAGTGAGAGAGAAGAGAAATCTCCTTTCTATCTTTGCAACTTCTCTGTACATCTAAAGCTACTCTAAAGTCAAAGATTATGTTTAAAGGTTGCTTAAAAGCTAAAAAGCAAGCTTGGCGCAGAAGCTCACCTTTGCAATCCCAGCACTCTGAAAGGCTGAGACATGGGGATTATTAGTTGGGCTCCAGCCCAACCTTATTAAGGCCCTGTCTCTAGTACAAACAGAGAGGGAAATACGCCTGGAGCTGGGACTAGAGTTCAGGGCAAAGGCTCTGAGTGCCACTATCTAGTAACACAAGCACACACATGTGCACGCTCACACACAAAACACAAGCAAACAAATCACCTTACCTTGGCCAATTTCAACTCAAAACCTAGGATCACTGAATACAGAAGGAAGTCTAGCAGAGCTGAACCCTTGGCTCTTGGATGGCAGGGAAGAGCTTGCCCGAGAGGCTGGGCCAGCAGCAGGCAGAGCCCTTGATCCCCAGAGCTTCCACAGTGGCCGGGAAGACCCCCTACTCTGGGGACAAGATGACTGCAGAGGCTTAGGACAAAGACTACAGATCATGGGCCATCCTTGTCACCCACTGTCACTACAGTGCCAATCTGTCACTCCTCCGACTGTTTCTCAGGAAGCTTTGGAGTTGGTGCCACAGAGTCCCAGGTCTGTCCACGAGCCATCTACTCTAGGGCTTCTCTAGTTTGTCCCAAGGGAGCATCACACAAAGTACTCAGTGACAGCAATATCAGTGCTGATGAAACTACCTCACTCCCATCCACACCTGCCAAATCTGCTGCCCGGCCGAGGCTGGCAAGATCTCCGAAATCCTCACCGCTGGGAACTGGGGATCTGCGGCAGGGCTTCTCCCCGCTCAGCAAAGCTTCTCCCTTACACGCCCTTAAACTGATCTTCTACCAAGACATTTGTTTCTACCTTGATCTCAAAACAGCCAATGATATCAGTACCACAGGACAATAATTGACCCAGAACCTGTCTGAGCTTAATTTTTTTTCTTTCAGGTGTTCTTTATCTTTTTATTTTTATTTTTTTTTTGGTTTTTAAGGAGTCTAATCTTCATTCGGGGAATAATTTAAAGAACACAAAGCTTTTGGTCCCAGGAGAGGATGGCACAAGTGCAGCGCAGACCGATCACGTTCATCATGGAGAGCCGGCCAAGCACGTCACAGATCTGAATTCCACTCACTGCCCCACCCTCTGCTGTGGGGTCCTGAGTTGCTATGAACTCTTTTGGGTGGTCCATTCCATGCTTTTTTTTTTGCACAAAGAAATGAACAGGAGATAAAGTTGTGTAGATTTACATTTATTAAAGGTCATAAAGGTAAGAAAACAAGGGAGGAAAAGGGGTCTCAGAAGAACTGCTGTGCAGAGTGAGTGTGGGACAGCAAACGCGGGGTGGGGGAAACTCATGAGAGGCTCGCACAGGCTCCGGGTGATCAGCCACCATCTTTCGTATCTCTATTCAAGCATCAGCTTTAGCTGACCCTCTCAGTCACCTGCTTGAGTCTGTTCCAGAGGAGCACACTGTGGCATTGTTGGTCAGTGTGGCCTGCGGACTTGAACACAGTATTGGGAATGTCCAGGATCTCCGTGGGTGAGAGGCTGTGCCTGTGTCCCAGCCACTCTGCCACTTCCTACTCACCTCCTGCTGCACCTCCAGCTCTTGGTCTCCTCTGGTTTTCCAAAAGAACTGTCTCCCTGTTCCCTATAATATATGTTCTGTTTTGCTCTTTAATTTGTTTACATTTTGTGTTTCTCATATAAAGCGAACCATGAGGCAGTGTCTTGGTTACTTAGCTCTCAATGCAAGGACAAAATACCTGGTACTCAGAATTAAGGAAAGAAAGGTTTACTTAGCTCACAGTTTGGCTGGTTCCAAGGCAGAGCGGCGCATGGCAGAGGGCAGCAGTTCGTGGCAGTGGAAAACAGCAAAAGCGGCAAGAACAGACTGGGAGGAGCGGCGGCAGCACGGGCAGAGCAAGCCCTTGCCCTTCCTTCTACTGCATTCAGAGTATCTGTCCCAGGCTAGCGTAGAACTCACACCCATAATCCCAGCGCTGGATCATGAATTAAACCCAAATTCTAGAAGCCACCCCAATGATGGTTTTTTGGGGGACAACCAGACATAAACCATAAGAGATATTTAAACTTGTGTGTCTGATTCACTTCACTTAACTTTCTGCTCTTGGGGTTCATCTCTTTTCCAGCAAATGACTCAAAGTTATTCTTCTTCATGGCAGAGCAGTGCCCCGTCCGTCGTGTGTAAACACCGCATTTTCTCTATCCGCTCACCTATTGATGGCCAGACAGTCCACCACATGCCAAGACTGGCCGTTATGAGCTGTGCCTGCAACTTCACTCATCAGGAGCAAATGAATGCAGCGTCCGAACAAAATGAGCCCTTAGCTTTGCCAGCTACCGCAATGTGGGCCATGAGTTTTGACTACATATGTACATCATATGGGTATTGTTTTAAGTCCCATTTGGTCAGTCTACATACTAACTGTCTTAGTTATTATTCATTTGTTGCTAAGACAAAATACCTGATGCCAAAAATTAAGGAAAGAAAGGTTTAGTTAGCTCACAGTTTGTACAGGCTTTAGTCTGTAATTGCTAGTTCTGAGACAAGGTGGCACATGGTAGAGGGGCAAGAGTTCATGGTGGTAGAAGTTATAAAAGCAACAAGAGCACAAGGGGGAAGTGAGCCTCTCTTCCTATCATATATGGTAGGCAGGCTACGTGCCCTGTGGTGAGTATAGCACACATTACCCTAACCTCTCCACTAGACAATGAACAATGAACCGATCACAAACTCTCAATTCAGGCACTCTGCAAAAGTCTGCCCCTTACGTCCATGTGAGGCTCTGGGGGCACATGTAGACACAAGCTCTAACATCCCACCCGGCCTCGCTGAGACTCATAGACATGTCTTTATGGAAAAGGCATTTAGTCAATCTGCAAGAGTTGCCCAAGTCCTAACAACCTCAGCACAGCCGAAAGCCCAAGTCCCAAAGCTCCTCAGAAATGTAAGGTACCTCTTAGCTGCCGGCCTCTGTACAAAAGCAAGCAAAGTTAAATACATCCAATATTCAATAACATACAATAAACATTTCCATTTCAAAAGGTACAAGCCACATGAATAATATGCTGTTTGGAAGACAGCACTATGTATTGCAACAAATATTATGCAATTCATATTACCTTGTTAAGTGAACGTCTGTATCACTTGTAATTTTTTGTTTTAATTCTAAGTTGTACTCTCTTTAAAAAGAAAAAAGAAAAACAAAAGCTATAAGCAGAGGGATACAAAGGATTGGGATCAAAGCAAGTCCAAAACCCAGCAGGGCAAACGTTAAATTTTATAGTTTCATGGGTCACATCTGAGACAATCTGTGGCGAGGTGCGAGCTTCGCAGGCCTGGGTAACTCCACCCCTACAGCACTTCTGGTGGTTACAGCTCCCCTAGTGTCTCTCTTGGGCCCATTCTGCTGTCTTCTTGCAGGTCTACTCAGACAATAGATGTTGCTGGGCTTCTGTAAACTTCTGGGGCCTCCATTGCACTGTTGGCTTCACCCTCACAGCTTCACCACTGACCTCTCAGAGGTACACTGCACGGCCTCCCCGGCCTTTTGAAATCAGGTTGGAAGCCTTCTTAACCCCACAACTCTTGCATCTTGTATGCACCTGAACTCAGGGCCATGCGGATGCTGCCAAGGTCTGCTGCCAGTTGTAGCCGCAGTCAGGCTTCCCTCTCTCGGCTGTGGGGATTAGAGTGGCCAGATCACTGGGCATTCTAAATCTAATTCTGAGGAACAAATTCTCTAGGCTGCTTCCATTCTGGAACACAGCACTGCCACTGCCATTTTGGAACAGGGTGCTCTGTGGCTTTCTCCTCAAAACAAAGTCTTTCACATTCACAACACTGAGGCTGCCATACATGGAGACTTGCTGCTTCCTGTAATGCCTGCAGGCTATTTTTACGTTGTTTTGTTTCTTACCAACAACTGAGATTTCCTCAGCTCTGTCTTTGCACCCACAGCTTCACTGAAACTTCCTTTCTGGCCTGTTACGGTTTGTGTCTAGGTGTCCCCCCAAAGCCTCATGCAGTCTTGGGGCAGCCTCTGGAGTTTGTGATTGATTACTCTGGGTGTGGATGCTGCACCCACCCTGGGGCAGGTAATTTGCATTACAGTGTAAGGAGGGGAGAGAAGCCAGCTGCTTGAGCTGCTGCTACCCCTCCCTTGTGCTCTTGCTCTTTGCCGCCACCATGAAGGGTTGCTTTCTGCTGCTCTGTGTTGGACCCAGCTGAATATGGACTGAAACCTCCAGTGACTGTGAGCTAAATCAACCTTTCCTCCCTTCATTTTGGGAGTCAGGTATTTGTCCCCGCAAAGAGAGAAGAGTAACCAAGATATGGCCAAACTCAAAACATTTAAATAATCGTGCTGGGCTGTCTGCTCTTGATTCTCAACAGAGATCTGGCTGCAGGGTCCTAACAACAGCCATGCCACTACCTCAATGTTAGACCTCCTTGACATTTCTACTGCCAGATTAGTTCATTAGTCTGCAACCCTTAATCTCAGCCTCAAGCAAAATCTCTGCACACAGCCAAGCTTGCTGCCAAGTCATAACATACATTGTCTAAAGTTCAACAGTCAGCACAATCCTTCTTTTCAGCAGAAACCTCTCAAGTTTTGTGGGTTTTTTTTTGTTTTGTTTTGTTTTGTTTTGTTTTGTTTTTTTCAGAACCAGGGATTGAACTCAGGACTTTGCACTTTCCAGGGAAGTGCCTATTCTACTGAGCCATCTCCCCAGCCCTATGGTTTATTTGTTTTTCCCCTCCCTCAAAGCCTCATGCAATTATGGGGCAGACTTCTAGAGTTTGTGATTAGCTCATAATCCACTGGGATTATGGGTGTGAGTGCTGCTGGGATTAGGGGTGGGAATACTGCTCGCAGCCAGGGAGGATAGCCTGAATGCAACTTAAGGGAGACAGACTTCCTCTCTGCAGCCTCTGCTGCTGCTACTTCTCCATTTTGCTCTCTGCTTTTGCCACCACCATGAAAGGTTGCTCTCTGCCATGTGCCGCTCTGCCTTAGAGCCAGCTAAGTGTGGACTGAAACCTCCAGTGACTGTAGATTAATAAAGCTTTCTTTCCTTCATTATGAGGGTCAGTTATTTGTCCCAGCAATGAGAGAAAAGCATCTGACACAGAATTTTGTACCAAAGAAATGGTGTCTTTTCTGTGGCTAAGCCTGCCCATGTGGATTAGTAGATTTGGGGAATGGCTTATGGGAAAAGATAGGAAAAGTTTGGAGATGTTACCTACACACAAAGCACTGGAACAGCTTTGGCTGCTCTGTAGGGAGATTCTGGTCAGAGATCAGAAGACCAGAAGGCTGATAGCCTGCCTGTAAGGACCAGGCTGGGGAGGTTTCTTCTGGGAAGAAGGACTGCATTATTTGGTGGACTCCAGATGATTTGTATTTTGGCTTGGCAGATAATTTGTCTGCATTTTGCTCATGTCCAGACTTCTCCTGAGACTGAGATTAAGCATGATGGACTGATTAGTCTTTCAAAAGAAATCTCAAAGCAGCCAAATATTGAGTGAGTGGCATGGCTATCATTGGGGGCTGTTAGTAAGATTTATGTTGAGAATCAAGACCAAAGAGCCCAGCACTATGATTTAAAATGTGAGTTTGGCCAGAAAGAAAGCTCCAATAAAGCTGTGGCCTGCAAAGATAGAGCTGAGAGGATCTCCATTGCTGGGAAGGAGCCAGAGAATGGAAAGGATGGCCTGAGGGCATCGCAGGAGGCAGCAGGTATCTGCTCTTTGCAACCTCAGAATTTCAAAGGTCAGAGACTTTGCCTTGGGGAAAAACCCTCTGAACCCCATGTTCCAGAATGGCATCAGTGGCCACACCAGGTTCCAGAATAGCACCAGCATGGAGAATTCATTCCTTGGAATCAGGGTCAGAGTGCTCAGTGATCCAGACACTCGATGCCTACAACCAAGAGAGAAGGAAGGCTGGCTGTTGCTCCGGCTGGCAGCAGACCTTGTCATCATCTACGTGGAGTTGATTTCAGGCATATTCAGAATGCAGGAGTTCTGAGGTTAAGAAGACTTCTACCTAGATTTCAGAAGAAGGCCTGGGAGACCAGGCAGTGCGCCCCTGAGAGGGCAGTATGTAAAGCTGTTATTGAGAAGCCTATTCAGTGGAAGCCCCAGAAGTATGGAAAAGCCAGGAACAGGGATCTTCTAAGGGAAACTGCAAAGAGGTAGCAAAGCTACCCTGAGAGAGAAGCCACTGGAGCTACCACCAAGTGTGCCACAGGGGCAGAACCACATGAAGCTTACAATTTGCCACAGATTGCTTCACATGTTCCATGTGGAACTACAGTACTTAACATTGGCCCTTTTGAATTCTGAGAAGGATTCTTCTTTTTTCCGGCTGACTCAGGCTACCTATGCTGAAATTGTTGGGAGTTTTGCAACTCTTAGAGATGGACTAAAATGTCTTTTTCATAAAGGGATGTGCATGAGTCTTTGGGGATCCAGGGGTGGAATGTTATGGCTTGTGTGTATTTGTCCTCCCTAAAGCCTCATTCAATCATGGGACAAACTTCTAGAGTTTGTGATTAACTCAAGATTCACTGTGATTACGGGTGTGAGTACTGCTGGCAGCCTGGAGTGGCTAGCCTGATTGCGACTTCAGAGAGACAGATTTCCTCTCTGCAGCCACTGTTGCTGCTCCTCCTCCATTTTGCTCTCTGCTCTTTGCCATCACCATGAAAGACTGCCATGTGCCACTCTGCCTTGGAGCCAGCTGAGTATAAACTGAAACCCCTAGTAATTGTAAGCTAAATAAGCCTTTTGAGTGTTGGGTATTTGTCCCAGCAGCAAGAGTAATTGAGGTAGCTCTTTACAGCAGAATTTCTATTATCCTTTTGGGCTGACCAGCCTCTTCTGCACTTTGAGAAGAATTTCTCATACAGAACAGCCTAAGGCTTTCCAGCTCTACTCTTTCAGGTAACATCTCTGAATCTTTCCAATCTTTGTCACAAGCCATTCCCAAGAGGCTCTTGAACAACATGGTCAGGTAGTCACAGGAATGACCCCACTCTTGGTACCAAATTTGGTCTTTGTTATCCTTCTCTGTTGTTGAGACAAAATACCTAATGCCCAAAATTAAGGAAGAAAAAGGTTCATTTAGTTCATAGTTTGTGCAGGTTTCAGTCCATAATCAATAGCTTCATGGTAGATGGCATATGGCATAGGGACAACAGTTCATAGTGGTGGAAGTTTCAAAAGCAACAAGTGCAAAAGAGGGAAGCAACACTCTCTCCCCCACCCCCTTATACTGTAGGCAAGCTACCTACTTTGGGTGAGTGTAGCACTCATATGCCCCAACCCAAGCACTAGACAATAAACCAGTCAAAGACTTTAGATTCAGCCACTTTCAAAAAGCCTGCCCTCCATGACCACATGAGACTTTAGGGGGACCTCTAGACACAAACTATAGCATTAACCAATGTAAGTTACAGTCTCTGATGATACAACTCAGGCATCAATATTTTGTACCTCTCCAGATTGTTCCATGTGTTAAAGAGCAGCAGAGAACCAGCTAACAAACCTGCTGGCCCATTCCATGAGCTGGAGAACAATAGTGGTTGCACTGAAAAACTTCCTTATAGAGACACAGCTTGGACAGCTATTAGCATTGTCAGCAAGCATGATTCAAGTGCCTGTTGTGTATAAGATAATAAAGCTTCCTTTTTCAGAAGATCCTTTAAATTCCCCCAAAATCCACTCACACAGATATCCTATGGCTCCAGCTACTGGGGTGTACTGTTTGAGTTCATAATTTGAGATTGTGGGATGACATCCGTGTCTCCTATGTCGAGCTGCCAGTGAAGCTTCATCTCAGGAGAAATCACTGTGCACAACTTTGCTCTGATGCACACTTCTGAGGAAAGGAGGGAAACACTGAGAATAATTAAAAGGGAATGAGGAAGAGTGGGGCTCCCTGAGGAAAGTGCTCCTGCCAGAGCCAGGAGAAGTGGATGTCTGAACAAATGAGAGCTCAGGGGCTCCAAGCCAGAATCCTCTTCCGTGTGACAGGGGAGGGTCTCTATAAGAGCCTCCATTTAGATATATTAACACAGTTTTCCATCAAAGGGATTATTCTCATTTTACCTGTCTTTAAATCCCAAGAAGCTCATGACATGGCTTGTGATTAATCACCGTGACAATCATCAAGGAAATTAGGATGTGTGCTTCTACCAGTTCCACTCAAAGATTGCCTTGCTTGTGTCCGTGCGATGCCCAATCCAAGCGTCGGTGAGACTGCGGGGAAAGCTGGCTTCATTCCTCAAATCCCTTTTTGCCATTAGACTGTGAATCAAAAGGCAGCCTGCCATTGTGTGTAAGTTGGAGTGATAGTAATTAGGATGACCTAGAATTCCTTACAAATCATTTTATTTTAAGAGATACTGGTTTATACTCTTGCTGTCTTGCCACTGTCACTCTTTGTGCAGAATACACCGAAAGGATGCATGATCCTAGCGACTTTCTCAAAATGGTATCAAATGCAAAGATAGATTGATTGACAATACACCCACAGAGGAGAGAGGGCCTGCTGCCATTCATGGAATGAATAAATAAATATTTTGTAGGTCAGCAGCCTTGATGTTCCCAAAGGCCACTAAGAACTCGGCTTTTAACAAAGTTGTTATGGTGTTTACCTGCCTTTTTATGATGAAGTGATTATGTCATTTGATTCTGTTTCATGAATTTTACATTTCTTCACATACAAGCAGTGGATTTGTTCTTCCTTGATAAAAAAGTATTCTATCCTAGCATAAAAGAAAAGCACACAAGAAGGAAAACAGCTTGTGGCTGGGCCACTATTTGTGGGGATAAAGCAGAGTATAACAGTAGGAATTTTGGAATGCAAAAAAAACTAGAATTAGTAGCAATAAAATAGGAAGTAAAGATGATGTGAGAGAAAGAGACTGAGGAAAACTTTAGTGCCTTATTTGCTCACAATTCACAGCAAAAGATCAAAAAGAAATATTTAAAGATGATAAATCAATTAACTGTAACGAAGTACATAGTATAATGTCATAAGTATAGGCTCTGGTTTCTGAAGTTCTAAAAAAAAAACCAAAACCTCCACCTCACATAAAGTTTAGTGACTCTGCAGATACATCTTCCTGCAGACCCACACAATATGTGGGTGCATACAAACATACTGATAATACATGCAATATGCTGATAATAGCAATGTATGCTATTATACAGTACTATATAAAGCAGATAATGTTACTGTCCATCTTCAGGGCTAGCAACTGTATCATATGGGTGTCTGCATCCTCCTTCACCATACCTGCTTCCTATGGCATCATATACCTCCTTGTCTGAGTTGAATCTCCTCCCTCTTTGAGAAACCCTGTTAGTCATTATTAACGCCTTCAATTGCATAAAGCCTAACCCAAATGTATCTTTGTGCTCTGTTTCAAAGCCAGATCATTAACACCTTTAGGTCCTTGAGCAGTTGCATAGACCCTGTCTGCCTCGCCATGGAAAATATACTGCTTCTAGGAATAAGACACTGGAGGCCTCATGGGGTGAGAGAGGACATTACTTTGTCAACTACTCCCAGTGACGGATGTTTCCACTGCAAGGCTCCCTAGGATCCAAGCTCTCTTGTTGGTTCTTTCTCTTACTAATGGTATTTGCTGGCACCCTAAGATGAAGAGGTTTGAAGCGATATGTATTGTCTCATGGTTTTTGTGGCTCAGGAACAAAGGATGAGACGTTAGACCTTTTGGTTTAGAGTCTCTCCCAACTCTCAACCAAAGTGGTAGCTGGGACTGGCTCTATTCAAGAGCTCACACGGGGTCCTGTTGCCAGTCAGCCTAAGGTTCTTGTCCAGCTCCAATTCACATGGAAATAATGAATCAGTGAAGTACAGCTCGGCAGGCAGCCTTGATGCCACCAGATACACCAGGGAATGCTGGCTGATGGCCCCTCATAGCCAGCTGCTGGTCACTGCCTCTGCCAGCTGTTGCTGTCTGATGCCAGCTTGTGCTGGCCACCACAGGACAACGCTGCCAAGGGCTGGGTCTCTGATGTTGGCCTTTGTTGGTTGCTGGCTTCTAGAGCTCTTTGATAATAACAGCTCATTGTTTATTCATCTTTCCTTGGAAACTGGCCACTCTGTTTACACTACTCAGGATAGAAGTCCCAGGTAGATTTACAGAACTTTTGGAGGCCACATTCACAAGAAATCAATCATAAGAGGTTTGCAGCAAGCAACAACTCTTTCTTGTACCAGGGTCTGTGTAGCAGTGGGCAGGGGAGAACAGACAGGGGAGAGAGTCCTCCTGTACTAGCCATATCCACCTGGAGAAGTGGCTGGGAGTGCTGCTTGTGTAGCAGGTGCAGGCCCAGATCTGTGAGCACACGTGCAGAAGCAGAAATCTGAAGGCTTACTGCAAATATTGAGTATGAAAATAAGGGACCCGGTCCCTGTTTCCTGATCTCAGGCACCCGCAGATGCCTTCTGTGTTCTCACAAAAGACACGGCATCCTCTGAAGTGGCTGGAGTCATCTGGGAGTGGTGCCACGCGGCCTGACTGCACTCATGTTGCAGTGGAGAGTGCTGTTTTATAGCCAGGGGGATATTGAAGCAAGTCGTCTCAATCACTGGGGTGCAAAGTGGAGCAAAGGGAGGGGAGCAAAGTGAGAGGGGCATGCTGGCTGCCCGACCAGCCAAAACCCCTCAGCCAGCACAGGGAAGACTGAGAGAGGCAGGCACTGCTTGTCTATCTCAGGAGGAGCTGCATTCAGGCTCCTTGCAGGGCTGCTGGCAGGCTCATCGCCCTCCGCTCCTTGACTGGAGGCTCTGTTATTTGCCACACAGGCTTCTCCAGAAGGCAGCTAACAACCTAGCAGTTGTCCTGACTTCTTCACAGCAAGCAGCTCAACCAGACAGAGTGAGAGTGCAAGCCAAGATCCAGCCGGGGCTCTGAATGCTATCCCAGCGTTTCCTGCACTGCATTTACTAGAAGCCAGGCATCTGCTCTTCGCTACTGAGGACTATACAGGGCACACACAGCACGAAAAATGCAAGGCCACAATAGAAACCACCATGACAAGGATCTTAGCTCTCACTTCACAAAACCACCAGCGTGCCCCAAGAAAGAAGACAAGTCTTCATGTGGCATGAAGGTTCTTAATGAGAAAACTCCAAGGACAAGTTCTCCACACACAGAAACCCATACAGATGCAGAGAAACCTTAGGACTGTAGGTATGAGCGCTTTCCTAAGGGGCTCTACATTTCTGTCAAATACTCAAGGGTCTGTAATATAAAAAGAATGTGAACCACCACCTCAGATAAAAGCTATTCTCAAATGTAGTCGACTCGCATTCATAAAGGCCTCAAAGCATTCCTCAAATTTCTCCTGCCATTTATCACCTAGTGCCTGCACTACTATTTTTAATTGATTCTGAACTCTGTGCCTTAAATCATTAATTGCTCCTGCCTAGACAGCTGAGTACTTTGAGACTAGCTCTGAATATTGCTAAGCGTTATTCACTGACGGAAGAGAGGGCCAGTCGTACACTGTGAATCTTCCGAGAATTTGCTTCCTGTAAATCAATGAGTCAAAATGAGGCTCTGAAAACAACTCTGTCTGGAAGAACTCAGTGTCATGTATCCTCTTGTTCAAGTATCCGTTTCCTGAAAATGGGCTGTCCTACACATTGGAGGTCTAATCTATGAAAGCACACTTCCCTAAGACCACAGTTAATCTGTTTCCTACCATGAAAAACAATATAAAATGCCAGTTCTAAATAAGGAAGGGGGGATGGGTTGAGGGGGAGGACAAGGGATGGAGGAAAAAAGATTCAAGATGATCCATGTGGTGAATGTGATCATCATGTATACCAAGAATGTACCAATAAAATTAATTTTAAAAACAGCAAAAGGAAGGGTAGTATTCCTGGAATGGAATTGTACACAGGCACTAGATCTGTGGGGTAGCCCTGCGTGCTGTCCTGTTGCACCACGATGCTAAGTCTTTCCATGGTATGAGTATTAGGCACGTGTTTGTGTGTCAAATGCTACAGTGTGCAGAGTCACTAGATCTCCATGACCTCACCCCGCCCAGTGATGGCTTTTGGCGTGCTTCGCTCTGCGCCCACACAGGGCCACTCAGCATGTCCTCACACAGACCTGCATTTCCTGCTGTTCCTTGACCAAGCATACTGAGGCCCGAGACTGGATGTGCACTGTTCTCTGGATTCGCGGCATATTGTCATGGCATGATGACTGGTAGAGACTATGCAAAAGGATGGTCGATGAACACATGTCTGAGAATTTAAAAAAAAAATTCACCAGAAGTTGGCAGAGGAATATGAACGAGGAGGAAGACACTTCTAAGAGCAGAAGGTGTAGTTGCAGCTCAGCGAATGTTTAAAACTTGGTGAGCTTCCTATTTTAATAGGCATAGTTTGCAGAAATGGATCTGTTACCCCATTTGGTGAAAGCCTTCTGTTGTGGTTTGTGTGTAGTTGTCCCCCGAAAGCCTCATGCAGTCATGGGGCAGCTTCTGGAGTTTGTACTTGATGGGTGCTACACCTACCCTGGGGCAGGTCATCTTCACTACAATGTAAGGAGAGAGGCCAGCTGGTTGTCTGAGCTGCTGCCACTCCCTTTGCTCTCTGCTCTTTGCCGTTGTCCTGAAAGGTTGCCCTCTGCCATGTGCCGCTCTGCCTTGGACCCAGCTGAGTATGGACTGAAACCTCCAGTAACTGTGAGCTAAACAAACCTTTCCTTCCTTCCTTTTTGCGTGTAGGGTATTTGTCCCAGTAATGAGAGAAGAGTAACTGAAACATCTTCAAAATGCCAAGCCTTAATGTGGCTATTTTCTTCATAGTATCCTTTGAAAAGTTCTTGTATAAGTTGTGTTTTGAAAACTCACCATGGAGCTATTTTATTATAAAACAACAGTCTGAAAGTGGGCATTGTTAAGAAGAGCTATAGGTAAGCAGGGAAATTGTCCTCAGCCTGCCTTTAACTGAGGAACATTCCTCATTAATTCACCAGAGGACACTTGCACCTGCCACTGTGGGCCTCTCCCAGGGCCTCACAAGACCTTGTACTCTGAGCACAAAGGAATCCTGCCCAGTGTTGGGTTGTCAGTTTCTAAGGTCAGTAGGCTAATTCGTCACTGAAAATACCTTCAGGAAAAAGAAAATATATACCATACATATAACCCCAGAGCATTCCACACAAATCACTTAACAAAATTTTTAAAAATAACCACACCGCAATGTTTTTCTTCAGAAATCTTTAATTTCTCATCACTGATACAATAGAGCTGGAAGGGAATTGTCCTGCATATCTGTTTCATCAACTTAGATGGGAGAAGGCACAGAATGATTATCATTCTAAATAAAGTGAGTATGGAAGGAAATTGTCTTCAACCTGCTGAGGATGCTGGGAAAAGAAAACAGGGTAGAAAGATGAGTCCCTTTGATGGCTGCCTGCATCTAGTAATGAGGCAGCGTTTCAAGGCCAGTGGCTATGTGCAAGCATTTCTGTTCCTCATCAGTCTCTGCCAGGGGACATAGCCATAAACATTTAATTATAAAGCTACATGGAGCAGAGAGAGAGAGAGAGAGAGAGAGTCTTTGTAATCTGCATACTGCCGGTAGGATGCGGCGTACCTATTTACAAGAAGAATGTTAGACTCCTAGAAATGTGTCACTGTGGTTTTGAAATAAAACAATTCAGAGGCCTTTGAGAAAGCAGGAATTTTTCTCTGTTACATTGTAAAATATCAGATAAGAAGTAAAAATCCCAATGAAGGCAAATATTAATGTAGCAATTCTGTACTGTCAAAGAAAATCTGTCCACGATTCCTTCAAGTCAGGGCTCTGACATCTTTGATTGGCTGCAGAGTGTAGCCCAGTCATCTTCACAGGTGACATTTGTTAAGTGAGCACATAAATAAATTGAGAACTAGTTGTTGACTATACATTGGCAGTCAAGAGAAACAACATCTAAAACATAGGCCATACGCGAGGAAACAGAGCTCTATGACTCTGCCACATTAAAATGCCACCATTTTATAATACTTCTACGAGCACCATGTCCAATAAATACTTAGTATTTGGGTAATACTGAATAAATACTCTTCTCTGTGAGGAAAAACCTCTGTCAGGTGGCTCTGCATGAGGATAACAGAGTGTGCTATTGGGGCGCTTCCATTTTCCTTGCACCGGTCTCCTCCGTACCTCTAGGCAAGCCTGGAGGCAGGGCTTCCTAGCAGCCCATTCCCGTGGAATGTGTGGTGCTAATACTTACAGACCTACGATGTTTTTCACATTATTTCAGGCCTGGTGCTATGCTCTGGCTCCCTTGGATGTGACGTAGTTCTGGAGGGTCCTGCGTGGACGTTGGCTTGTTTGGGTTCGCGAGACACTCTGCACAGGCTAATTGCGGCAAAGTCACAGGTGGGCTTCTCAGTGGCACCTGCACGCCAGCTGTACTACGTGCACCCCGGCTGCACTACGTGCACCCCAGCTACACTGACCCAACAAGTGTCGTGACGCGTGGCAGCCCGAAGGACCAGCTGGGATGCGAAGGTGTAGTCACGTGTCTGGCCAGCGGTAGTCACAACAAAAAGAGAAAACACTGAAATGGCTTGTGGCGCCGGCAGAGCTTCTGCGCCGCGTACTTCATGTGTTTAACATGCTTAACAGGAGTTTTCCAAAACATGACAGAAATCCTACACGTGTACCCGATGCAATCAATAAAGAACGGTGAAACTGGGAGAAAGATTTGTAAGTTGCCAGAGAAAAAATCAAATGTTAGTTAACCATACTTGATAAGAGACAGAGCTCTATTGTCTCTATAGAAAATTATTTTAGATAATTATGATCCTACAAAAAGCGATCGAAGAATAGGCATCAAAACTATGGGGGCAAAGACCCTACAACTTTAGAATAAATTAAGAAACATTTTTTTTTCTTCATTTTGCTTTGCTGGGAATCTAACCCAGAAAGCCAGGGATGTCAGACAAGGGCTTTTCCCTCTGTCCCTGAGTCACTATTCTTGACTTTTGTGTGGCACTTAATATTTGGTAGGGTGTTTAAAAATATTTCCAATTGGTTTTGCATTTAAATCTGTTCTCCATTTAAAACCAAGTTTGTATTTTTGGTGTTGTGTTCATTTTCCTAAA
>NW_004524705.1:3887297-3898243 GCF_000260255.1 Octodon degus | reverse complement strand
TGAGATCCTGTACCTCAGATTGTAGAACCTTCATCAGTGTTATTAAATATTAATAAATAAAAAATTAGTGTTGGAAGACATTTTAATTAATTCAAATTTGTTAGAAATGCCATTAGAGCTAAAGACAGCAACATACCCAAGCATTAGACGAAGGTTGGCTCTGCGTTCATGTGAAGACGTAAGTATTCAATTTAAATTTGTTAACTTGTGGATTATAAATTGGAAGAAAAAAAACACTTCTACCATCTTACATTTTCTTTTACTTAGGAAAGCACTTACGAAACTGACACACAGCTGACACTTTTAGAAATTAAATCCAATACTTAATATTGCGAGTCCCTGTAAGAAGATGACTACGGCCAGTTTCTAGATTCCAGAGAGCACAGACTTTCTCCCCGATCACAGACCCAAGTGGCACTGAACTGGCCAGCTCATGGCGCCAGCCACTGAGAAGGACAAAGGCATCTGTGTAGGTGAAGAGACAGCCTATTGTGTGGACCTTTGGTGATATCTGGCATCTTATAAACATTCACAGAAGAATTTAGGAGTTTCAAAATAATGATTGACACTGGTGTCTAGGATTTTTTAAATAGATAAAAAAAAATGCAAGGAAGTTGTCTACCGAAGGCCAGCAGGTAATTCTTTGCAAATACTTGTTCAGAATATGGTGACAAACCGAGAGACTCGTGCCTCATGATAAATGCACACAGCGCAAAGATTTGGTGTTTCCAGTCTTCGTATTTTCTGGATTCCTTTTACTTAAAGGTAATTCAAATGAAGCCTGTATCAGAAGCTCTGAAAGAACTGGATCCTTTCTCTATGCAAATCTCAGTGCAGAGAGGCGGCTTCATGGTGCCACCTCAGACCGCAGACCCTGAGCCCCTCTCTGCAAGGAGCGGGGCTACCACTGCTCAGAGAGGGGCACTGCAGCATGGTTTGCCACTCCCAGACAGCCTGCATATTCACTCAGCCACACACTAGTTTCTGGTCTGAGCCTAAGGGGCAAAGTGAAAGTTTGAGGGTGGGAACAGATGTTCCTTGTGCTGGAGTCTCTCCCCAGCTGCTGCCACTTGAGTAGAGGCAAGAAGCAGTTAATTCAGCAGAGCTGGGGAATTGAACATTTGATGCAAGGCCCAAGGACACAGCTAAGAGCTCAGATTCCCAGCCCCATCATTGTGCCGATGCCAGTCCCATCAGTCTGAGAATCCCCAGGCAGACAGTGCTGGCAGGAGCACCGGGCCCTGCAGAGGGAGCCGTGGGAGGAGGGAGAGCATGTGCCCGGTGAAGAGCAAGGCTGGCGCTCTTCTTCAGGAGCAGGAACTATGGGCCGTGTCCACGGGGTTAGCAGCACACTCAGTGCTAATCAGACAGCAGAAGAAACGGCTGCAGAGAGAACAGTTTACTCATCATCCCTGTAGAAACACTTCCTCTCTTGTCCAGGGAGACAAGCAGTTTCTATCCTCTGCTACGAGTTGGATCAAGAAACAGAAGCATTTTGTTCAAATGCACACACATGGACCGAGTAGCTAGCTCATTAAAATAAGCACTTGCCTGGCAAGGCCAAGGTCCTGAGTTCAGTCCCTGGTGCTGCAAAAATAAACAAACAAACAAAAACTTGTTATAAATGCATGCCCATGAAGAAAGTAAGGCAGAGCGGGAAGCCGAAGGCACTGGGAAACCTGAAGACAACCTCCTCGCCCAGAGGACTCTGGCGCCCCAGCCCCCGCTTTTGTCAGGTTCCTGCTCCTTACAATTTCTTTGTCACCTTTGTTTCTCCTACCAAATGGTTGAGAATCAGGGATCCTAAGACCTCAAGAATTTAATCTAACTGACCTGCTCCTGGAGATACTGAATTGCTGACTCTCAGGTGATTAGAACACGGACAGCTCCAAAACCCAGGTGGCGGATACTGTGGCCGGCTTTTTCAGCAATCCCTCCGCACGTCCTCCAGCCTGCCTTCCTGTGAGCAGTGGCTTGAAGCCTGAAGACTGGATTCCTCAGACTCTTCAGCTCGAATCCGAGACCCAACTTCTGCTGCTTCATGTATCCCACTGAGTCTGTGAGGCTAAAATGAAGTACGCAGAAGGAGAGGGGCAGGGTACACGACATGCATCTTTCCACCACAGACAGGGCACGAGTTAAGCAGGCCTTGAGCCCACAGGCAGAGCAGTGATGTCTTGGTTCCACAGGTTCTTGGACAAGTCAGTCTGGTCCTGGTGTGGTCAACCTTAGCTGCGTATTTTGACAAATCACTCCAGCGTCCGTTTCTTCAGATCTGCTAAGCACTACGTGAGCCATTAATTACCCCTTTATTTGTAAACCAGGTAGAATGGAATTTACACTCTGTGGCTGAGAACCTGACTGAGAGTGTGTTTGCTCCATGTCGCAGGAGGACCTAGCGAAAGGAAGAGAGACATAGGAGAGTGCAGTGACAAGAGCCCACTCTGAGCACGCTTTCTTCTCTCAGACTTTCCACTCACGCTGATAAGAAATTTTCTTGGGCTAAATCTGTGTAGTTATGAGCATGTGGGGGAGGGCCACCATCTTAATTCTCAAACTAGATGCACTAAGCTCATTAAAAATGTGTTATTCAAGATACTGGTTCACATGCATTTAGATAAATGTTCTGTCTTGAGAAAAACATTGGTGGACTTCACCCAAGTGGTCCACTTGGAATCTTGGTTACTGTACGTGGCAGGACCACTGGTTTTCCCACGCTTTCAGGATTATTTTATATTCTAGGTCACTTGAGATTGTTTGTGGTGTTAGGCACTTAGCACCTAAAATACAATAAAGCCTGTTCTATCTTTAAAAATGATAAATAATATTACTTTATTCACAATGATTCTACGCCACTGAAATTTTGCTGGAATGTAAAGTACCAATCATGAAAGCTACTATATAGATAAAAGAAACATAATTGGAAAATCTTACTCTACAATTACCCTCTGTACGAAGGTTCTCATTAATCACCAAGCAAGGAGATTCCGAGGGAAGGCCCGGTCGCTGCGCTTATTGAATCCTCACTGCCGGGTGGTTCCCTGGCCCATGCGGCCCCTGGTAGCTGACCACTGTGCCTCTGAGCAGGCGGCACCCTGCAGGGAGACCGTTAGCACGGAGTGGGAGGACTCTGGCCCCCACTGAGTGGTGCAGTTGCCAACGCTGAGGGGAAATCCACGATGGTGCTAAAATAAACAGAAGTGTGCGGTGCCATTCTAGCGGTGTGAAGGGGCTGTAGGCTGCAGGCAAAGCGCTACCGCTGCCGACACCCGGGAAAAGCTGTTTCTGCGTGTTTGAATGTGTATTCCCAAAGCATGAAATGCTTGGCCTAAATAAAAATATACAGGGCAAAACTAAAGATAGAGATGACTAAAGAGGAAACTTTTCAAAGCCTCTGTAGACAGTGGGCAAATGAGTTTGAAAAACAACCAGACACAGTTTCTTTGAGTAATTTCGCTTAGCTGGCAAATTGTTCATTGGAAAGAGATCAGGGATAGAACTAAGACCCTGAAGGGTCTTTGAGAATATTGTAAAAAAAAAAAAAAAAAGTAAGAACCTAAAAGATCACTGACTAAGTAAAGGTTACAAAGCTGGAAAAGGACCAGAATGAGATTTTAAAAGGAAAATCCTTGAAAGTGAGAATAAGGTCAAATTCTTCCAAAGTATATCAAGGTAGTGTGTTCTTACATATTAAAAAGTATGCAATTTTTAGCAATTTTATTTTATGTTTAATTAAAAATGAAGCACAATGAGATGTTTCAAAACATCCATATGTTATGGTATGATCAAATTTGACTAATCAGTACAGCATGGAATCTATTTTCAATTAGCTATTTAGTTAACAATTAAAAAATACAAGGTTCTGGGCTAAGCAGTCAACCGCTGACAGTTCTTATTACCGTAATCTTCAATTGGCCACGGATAAGCTTCATGTCTCGGATTTTGTGAGGTGTTACATGTATATGAGGTCGCTTAATCCTCATGGCGGTGTCAAGACACCAGTATAATAATTGTCTCTGTTTCGTATCTGAAAAAATTGGAAAGCAAGTGCCGATGAGATAGCTCGGCTGACTAAGTGCCGGCTTACCCAAGCACAGGGACTGGGGTTCGATCCCGGGCACCACATGCCACTCCAGCCCCACTCGTGGGCGCACTGAGCCAGCTGCCTAGAGCAGGCACAGTGGTGCACGCCTGTAATCCCAGTGCTGGGGAAGCTGAAAGTAGGAGGAGCGCTACGAGTCCAAGCTGCATGGCGGAGCGCTTCAGGACGTCAGCAAAAGTCTTAAGGACAGGAGATTGGAACCTTAGAGTTTTTAATCTATGTCTTATACCCTTAAGTCCACACAATCTTAATTATTTTGTGGCTTTATCATTAGAACAAAAGCTAAATGATATGGAACAGACATGTTCATTTGTGTAACGATCCATTTTCAGGTTTCAGGTAAGAACTGAATTGAAAATCGAAAAGCATGTTGGGTAGAACACTTATACTCCAGAACACAAACAACTCAAGGTTTACTCCAAACATGAATAATCAATTTTAAAAAAACATAAAGAAGCTCAATGGTGAAGATAGCAAGTTCTGGAGAGGTGGCCACATTACTTCCATTGCTCCATGCTGAGAGACAGCAGGCCCCGCGGACCCCTGGTGTCCTTCTGTGCTAGGCTCTCCTCTTGGCCTCCACCTGGTCCTGCAGGAGCACAGCCATCTCCTCCCTTCCTGCCACCGTCAGAAGAGGACAGCATTTCTTCCTGGTGTCTCACCCAAAGCCTGCAAGTGGCCACGTCCCACCTGAGTCCTGGAACTTGAGCTGTGCTGAGACTGCCTGTGTGTTGGAACTGGCTTGTTCTGGGTGGGTTAGGCTGAAGTATCATACCCCATCCCCGCAGTCACTGAATGAGGCTACCACACTGCAAGATCTAAGGATAAATAAGGCAGAGCCCCCATGGAACATAGAGGTTGCTAACAAAAGGCAGAAGAGGGTGTTCAATGATCAGAAAACCACACTTGTCAAAGGTTGCTTAGCAACTAAGCATGTGTGTCCAAGTCACCAAACACATCTCTGGTCCTCATTTTCTGCATCTGTAAAATAATGAGTCCTCCCAGATGATTGTCAATATCTGAATCTGCGCTAATGTAGTGGAAGTCCCAAAAAGAAATCCTGTCCTGTGGCAAACTTTCACACATGCACCTCACTCACGCTTCCCCATTTGCCTCTGCCAAGTCCTCTGCCTGCCGCCTCTCTACCACAGCCTGACTCCTGCTCCTTGGCCAGGCTGAGCCACCCACTGAACCCCGTGCTCCATTTACACATCTCACAGCCTTCTGCCCCAAACTTCCACAAACCTGCCATTCGCTCATGTCCCTTCTAGATAAGCTGTGAATATATAGTGACGCATACCACATAGGAGGTCCAGTTCACACTCCTAACCAAACAAAAAGGGCTATTGCAAGTGTTATTGGCTTAGTTAATCACCACAACCTGCTCATATTCCTGTTTACCAATTGCTGACCCAACGGTTTAACTCCAAACTCCACCAGAAACTGCAGCTTGCTTCTTTCTTGACATTCAAATGCAACCTCTTATGTTTTTAATGAGCAATAAGAGGCTTTTCTTTTATGACAGTCTTCAACTCATGTCCTGAAACTTGGATTAACATGATATTTTATAAACTGGTATCTAATATTTAAAGCAGAATAGAATCAGTGGAATTGTCAACTTATAAGATAAATGAACATATACACATATATGTGAGAAATTTCGGAGTCTACTCATTCATTGATGCAATAAAAATATATCCCACAGTATTTTAACCATTGGTTATCGTTTCCATTAAAAAAAAAATCTCCCAGGGGAGATCTCACACTATTTTATGCAATAATTTAAAAGTGATGCATAAAAGACCCTAATAACACTAAAGTAGCATTTAAAAAGATGCACAGAAGTATAACTTTATAATGATTTTTAAGTAAATGAATCTAATACTAAATAAAAGGAGGCAAAATAAAAAGAGGGCAGCAGTGAGAAGGTGGGAGAAGAACTGAGCTGGGCTTCCACCCGCATGCACATGTATACCAATTCCTACAGTGAATGCAGTCATTACATACTGCAAATGTGTGCTAACAGAAATTTAATTTTTTTTAATTTAAGAAGAATAGAGAATAAAAAATTTTAAAAATCTTATTCACATAGACACACTTTGCTGGGGAGACCAAATGAATTAATCATTTGATAACATAATTGATAATTAAATTAAGTTAATAATGAAATCATTAATGTCCAGGAGCATCACGGCTGTTAAGAATAACAAGAACAGAAGGAAGGGTGTGGCGTGGCTTAGGAAGCATAAGCAAGCTGCACAGCTGCCAGGGAGCCGTGTCCACGTACCCTCCCACCCTCACTCTCCAAGTCGGGAAACCTGCTTCTCCTGTTCCATAGCAGAAGACACACAAAAGCAAGTCACACCAGAATTAGGTGACATCTGAATGGCTCCAAATTCCAGGCCACTGATTCTTCTGTCATTACCGATAAAAGTTGTCAAAATTGGATGCATTATTGCTGGAGAAGAATAGAGCCCATTCTCAGAGAGATTTAGGATGAAGCAGCATCAGGTGGGAGCAGTTCCTGATCCTCGACCCTGCAGCAGCAGCAGCAGCAGCAGCAGCAGCAGCAGCAGCAGCAGCAGCAGCGGCAGCAGCGGCAGCAGTGGCAGCAGCGGAGGCGGCAGCGGAATGTGCTCTGCTCCCCTGGGGTGGTCAGGCCTTGACTCACTCCTTCTGGGACTGACAGCCAAGACAGCCAGGACCCACCCACTGGGGTTCCCCCTAGAGCATTCGCTGCAGTGCAAACAGAGGTTCCTTCCTTATTAGTATTCGTAACAGCCCCCCACAGACTCTACAAAGTGAAACATCATCCACCAAGCTCAATATCCATGAACTTAAAATACGGCTTTCTGCTGGTGTGTCACTAATTGTCACTGAACCAACTGAATATATTTATAAACCATTATCTTGTGGAGTTTATTTCAGAGTATTTTAGGAGGTCCTTTGCCCTAAAGTGACGCCACTATAAAATTTAAAAAGGAGCTTGAAAACAAAACAAATAAGGGATACTTTTTTCTCCCTCGTCAGAATGTCACAAAATGATGAGACAAGAAAAAGTTTTAAGAAATTCCATGTTTTCATTGTCAGGCATTTTGTTTTAATAAACTATCAAAGAAATAAATAAGTATATCATAAAAATAACTCTGAATTGGGAATGACCTATAAAAGTAACTGCAACTCACACCAGACTCTGGATTTAATCCTCTGCGCCAGCTTAAAAATAAACACACAATTAAGAAATATGTGTATGTAAGAAATACACAAATAAGAAATACATGGATGCTAATGGAGAGAAATCCTTTCTTTTCAGGTTCCCTCTTTTAAAGTGAGGGAGGATTACTTGGTATCAAAATGAATATTCAAAATATATCTCATTCCATTTCACGGATAAAACTGAGAAGCTAGTCTGGTCACATTTGTCCCCACCAGGCTTTATTTAGTTAAGCATACTGACTCCCCAAATGCAGGCGTACATACCCACAGGACTGGTACCACACGATGCACTCGAAATAAAAATAAAATTAATTAATTAATTCTTATAAATAAAGGGAGCTATTGGCCTGGATGAGATATATACTATGTTCTATCATTTCATGTTTATAGTAGTATATTTTATGTATAATTACATATATAATTCCTCCAAAGCAATTTATATGATTTTGTGTATATATGTAGAGCATATATACAAATAATATTAACATGTATATTAACATATATATATATATACATTTTAGCCAATTATTTTTTAAACAAATGAGTCTGTTTTAACAAATTAACACATTCAGGTGTAGGTGATGAGAGAATGATGTCACCATGGAAACCAACAGTCTTTTGATCTCTGTTATCCTTCATCTACCCCCTACCACATAGTGCAAAATACAGTCCTTTAAAAAGCACCAAAACTAGCAACAGAAATTCATTTCAATCATGAGAATGGCTGACACTTCTCTTTAGCACAGAATTTCTTTCATTTGTAAACAATATGTTCCTCAATTTTAATCAAGACTTCTTTACATTCTGCATCTGCACAAGACTCCAGGCATTTACAGAGAAACAGTGACCCCTGCCAAGAGACAAGGAAGAGCCAGGCTCACCTTGAAAGAAAATGCCTACCTGTGCTCAATAGTGATGGAGGATGCGCAGCAGGCATTTTACACCAGCCCTACAGCCACAGGAGATTTCCTCCTGGGAGCTATTGAGGACCTAGCAACTTGTGGAGAAAGAGGCACATCATAAACTGATCCTCACAGTGACAGAAGGTTATGGTGTGAATAGTCTGTAGTGCAGGAAGTATAGGTAAAATGAGGATGGAGTCCACAAAAGAGAAGCGGAGACCAGGGGAAATCAACAGGGGTGTGCGGAACAATTTAAAGGCACGAAAGATGTTATGGTGAGATATAAGTAGCCCAGGGAAAGCTTACAGTACTAGAATGGCAAGTAGATAGAACACACGCATGTAAAGTGAATATAGCAATGACTGTTTGCTGTGGTGGCATCTGACTACTCAAAGATTGTAAGTCTGTCAAAAGTGCTTATAGCTGGAGATATATAGCTCAGTGACACAAGTGCCTGCCTGGTAAGCACAAGGTCCTCAGTTCAATTCCTTGTACCAAAACAAAACAAAAAAGTATTTATAATTCCAGCATTTGACAAGTAAAGGAAACTCTAAACTTAAAGTCATAATTCAAGCACAAATAGCCTGTATGTCCTCAAAATGCATGCAATAGTAACAGCTAGGTAAAGACAGATCTGGAGTTTGAACTTTCAAGCCAACTAGAAGTTGTCTATTAATTTTTAGTCCTGGGTTATTTAGATGACTTTTATATAAGATCAAATCCATGATATTTGTTGTGTTTTCCATCCAGAAAAGCTTCATGCAGTCATGGGGTGCTTCTTAGAGTTTGTGACTGATTCATAGTCCATTGCTGGGATCATGGGTGTGAGTGTTGCTGGGATTACGGATCTGAGTGCTGCTGCTAGGATGATGGGTATGAGTGATACACCCACCCTGGGGTGGGCAGCCTGCTAACAATAGACAGGAGTGAAAGAGGCTTTTCTCCTTGCTGCACCTTCCATCTTGTTCTTGCTGCTATTGTTGTCCACCACTGTGAACTGCTGCCCTCTGCCATGTGCCACTCTGCCTTGGAGCCAAGTGAATATGGACCGAAACCTCCACAAACTGAGCTAAATAGAACTTTCCTTCCTTAATTCTGGGTGTCAGGTATTTTATCCTAGCAATGAGAAAAAATTGTCCAAGACAATATTTCAATAAAGCTACCAATTACTGAGCTCTTATCAGACCCCAGATAATATTCTGTACTGTTAGAATGGTTGTCAATTCAAGGAAGAAGTCAATTCAGTGGCTAAACCATCCTTTTGAAATTTATGCTACCAGCATTTCCATCTCAGCTTTGCAATTTGATAGTTATGCAATTGTGAATATTACACAACTGCCTGTAACTTGAGTTTTTCAGCTGAAATTATGCTGTCTACCTCAAAGACTCATCATGAGGATCCAATGGAACATTCCAGGGTTTCATTGTTGGGGGAGCTAGCACAATAAAATGATCATTAAAATATCCCTATCTTTCCTGGATTCTTTTAGCACTGTACAAGATGGAATTAGTAGCGCAACAGATAGCTCATGTAGTGTGAAACAAAGCTGGAATTTGTATCCAAATCTGTCTGACAAAATGAAACAAAACACGTCTGAGGTTTATTACAGATATGCGTCACACTGCACCTTCAAGAGGTCTGTGCTTCTGGCAGCATGACGAACTGCTTACAAAACTTTACATCAATTTTACTCTTTCATTCGATAAAACAGGAAAGTAGTAAACAGTTTAAAAATGCACATGAAGACCAGCTCTCTAAGAAAATACTAATACAGCATATTCAAGAAAGAAATAACTCAGTACTGAAAAGAGAAATTTTCTGCAAAAATATGCACATTGCAAAGCAAAGTTTCCTACTGGAGTTGACAACAAGCATCACCTGCTGTTTCTGCAGTGCATGGACAATATAATCATCTTCCAAAAATTATTTCAAAGGAATGTTGTGGGACTGTCCTGCTACAAGATTTTGTATGGTTAGATTTCTGGACTTAAGTGTAAACATAAGAATTATATAATTCTTTGTGCCTATTTCTAAAATATATTTTAATTTTTTAACTATTTTTTCAAAATATTCTGTTGGGACTTAAAGTTCAAGATATCAATACTTGATGAAATATACCTGTTCCATGTCATGCCTAAGATGTTTGATATTCAGACAGATAGTGAGCTTAAGCTTAACAGCCTAGGTTGTATAGTAATAACAGTAAGCTTGTCTTCTGGAGGGTTAACAACCTAAGTTTGCAGACCAAAATTAGAGAAAAAGGAGGGCCACAAGGAAAGCCAACATTTTGGCCCTAGCTTTCCAAGGTCAATTAAGACTCAGGACATATGATATCTTGTACTGTAATGTCATGTAACTCAGTAATGTCCCAAATTTTCTGATAAAGGAGATTATGGGGCCAAAGAGGATAGTGATCAATGATGTAGAGTGTGCCCAAGGAGAGTCACATGGAAAGAAAACATTCTCTCAGGCTTTCACAGAGAGAACACTGACCAAGCAATGGCCGTGACTCATCCACATGGCTGACACTGACAAAGGATCTAAAATCTGAAGTACAGGATGTCAGGATAAATCCTGAGGGGATTTCACTGACCTTATCAGACCCAAAAGCTACAACTCTTGTTGCATAGGTCTTGCTTTATCTTGGTTTTAACCATCCAGCAGAAAAGTATAAAAATGAAGTACAAGAAGTAAAGCCATGCTGTTATGTTGAGCTGTAGAGGAC
>NW_004524705.1:3856871-3887162 GCF_000260255.1 Octodon degus | reverse complement strand
GGTTAGGATAGATATAGAGTTACATTCTCTTAATGAATAGAGGGATTTGTTGTAATAGTGTTTGTAAATAGGATATCATGTCTTTATCTTGTACAGCAAATAACCACTAGGAAGAGAGTATGCAATGTGTTAACTATTGAAACTGTCCTACCAATTTGATTTGAAACTGTCTCATTGCTATTTGTCTTTTAATAAAATTATGAGAAAAATCATTTCAGTTCTTGTCAGAGAAGGTATATCTTTAAAATTTCTTTGTGAAATTTTAAAACTTTGTATTGCCTTGGAAAAGATACAAAATAATTTCTCATACCAAAAACTATTTATTTCACTCTGGCAAAATATTTTAAGATGGGAGTCCAAATTCTTTCAGATTAAAATTCCAGCTACTTATTTTTCTGCATGATTTAATCCATTGTACTACACTGGGCTGTTCTCAACCATGAGGTTTTTCTTGGAAATATGCTTATCTCCTTTGATTGGCTTTGGGACAACGTGTTAGGAGACCACAGGGAAATATGTGAATCAATTTTTTAAAAGGTGTACTTAGTCATGTAGGCGTTTTCCTCCAACAGAAATTAATGTAAATCAAGCATTACAAGAACCCTGACCTTTGAAATTATATGTTTTTAGTCAGATTTCCCTAACAAAGCACATGTTTACAGTATCTTTTATTTAAATCAATAGCCTTTATGCTTGAGAAGAGAAAGGCAAAGAGAAAGGCCAGTAGCAAATAAAGAGAACCCAAATGATTTAGCTCAGCAGAGTGGAATAATGAACCAAGCTCTCCCCGGTGCCCAAGTCAGTCTGTGATATTTAGCTAGGCACTTGCAGAACTGTATTAGCTCTTTGAGGTCATTAAGATGCCGTTTTCTGCAATTCCATAGTCAACTTGCACATGGTAGCATCCAAGTTATTATGGGGGATGACTGCAAGAGGCGGGTGTGTGCGTGAGGGAACTACATGATTAATTTATGGCTTGACTGCGATTGTAGTTAATGGGCAGCCTTAATTGTCAGGGAGAGAGCAGCTATTAGATGTGTGCTGGATTGAAGTACACCAAAGCACGGAGGTGACAGCGAGGAATAAATAAGCCTTGTTATATCTTTCACACACAATAGCCTATGTAGAAAATTCTTTGAACTGTATCAATCTATATTGCCACTCTTTGGGTGCCACTAATCCAGATGCTGTTGAGGTTCTAAATCCTCAGCAGGAGCATCAAATCCCAAGGTTACACATGTGCTGCCTGCGCTTTAAGGAAGAGTCTTGGAATCCTATTTTGTCCATTTTTAGGTCTGAAACTTGCAGTTTGAATCAACGTAGTCAAAGCGTCATGCCCAGTTGGGATCTCCCTACTTTGCAGTAATCTACCAAAGATGCATTCTTCAAAAGTCAGTTAAAATCAGGAAGATGTTAAGTGAGATAAAAATTCAATGGTCAGTGGCATGGCATGAATTTCTAAAGAGCAGCCCCGTTTCCTCTCGCACAAGAGGTCTACGAAAGGCCTGGTGCCCACTTGCAGCACTTTCCAAGCAGGCCTCAGGTCCATCTGCTCACTGCCCGCCTAGGTGGGACGCAGCCTTCAGGCTCACGTTGCTTCCCAAATGAACCCTGTGAAATGTTATGGTGTGACAAATTTTCTTGTTGATAGGCTACTGTAATTCACCAATTTCTTTTGGTTTTGCTTGCCAATTATTAAATCATGGATAATTCTCATCCATGGGAAAAATACGTAATTTATTAAATTAATTCAGAATTTGAAATTGTTGCTTGAAGATCGATGTCACTAAATTGAGAATTAAAAAAAAAAAAATCCATCAGTGCTACAGATTCAACCCAAGGAACTCTAAACATACTACTTGCTTACAGTGTTTTGGAAAAGAGCTTGTCTTAAAGGTAGCAAAAATGGGCTAGAAGCAATTTGATGAATAATTCTACTATACTTAACTGAATTTACTCCTAAAACACTTCTATACACAGTGTTGTGTATCAGATGTAATCTAAGAATTTTGGCTATGTACTTTATGTACTCCTTTCTGCATTTCGTGCTGTGATCTTTATTGTCTCTAGCTTGTAGATAAAAGAAAATACGGCATCAGGTGCAGTGGTGCATGCATGTAATGTCAGCCCTTGGGAGCTGAGGCAGGAAGATAGCCCAATTTTGCAGCCTGCTGGTCCATGCACTAAGTTCAAGATCATCCTGAAGCTAAAACTACATTGCAAGACCCAGAGAGACGAGAGAGAAAGAGAGAGAGAGAGAGAGAGAGAGAGAGAGAGAGAGAGAGAGAGAGGAACTAAGTAACTGTTTCACTGCAGTCCACCTATGAGAACAGGTTAGGAGTTCAAACTCAGGCACGGTGGGGTGAGCCTAGACTGCGGCCCACTGTGACACCCTTGCCACATCAGTTCTGCCCCCAGAAGCATACATCCCCAGCTTCTGTACAAGCATGCTGGGACTGATGCTTCCAAAACAGTTTTCACCCCAGAGCAACACATCAAAGGATCACAGTCGGAGTGAGATAGAAATAAGGGGCTGCTGGTGGCCCGAGGGACCACCTAAGGACTGTGGCTGCATTGAGGAAAGAAGCACCAGTTTCTCAGCATAAACTCTGCCGTTTGGGGAGCAGAGATGCATCTTGGCACAAGAGTTGAGAAGCCCTGAAGTGATTCAGTTAACTAGCTACTATAAGCAGATTTCCAGTACAGTGACAGGCTCTGAAATATACCCCTTAATTTACTACAGATTTTAGAGCTAGGAGCTAGCATACGAGAAAAGCGAAAACAAAACTATGGAAAGAGCCAGTTCACATGGAGATAAGATCAGTTAGGCCAAGTGCTACCCAACAGGCCACCAGAAGCAAGCTGCGAATATTTTCATGAACCTTTCAGAAAAAGACGCTTATTTAGAAGTACACATTGGTCACAGACTAAGTTCTGATGCCTACCTGGGGACCCGAAGGGCTTTCATGTGCTAGCAGGCATTTCTCATCATGCACATTATCTTTGATAAGGACACTAAGGAAAAGGGAGATCAGTGCAATCCAGGGTAAATAATTTGCAGTCTTGCAGGTGGGTCACAGACGGCAGGGCAAACAAGTGTGTGCATGCCTGAGATCTATCACTCATTTATTAAGCCATTGATACCAAATGGAGCACTTGCAAGCAGCACTGCAGAAAACGCTGCCAAACCACATGCCTCTGAGTGATTTTTCTGTCTCCTCCAGCGAGCTTCTGAGGATCCTCTTTGTCAGTAGGACCCTGTCGGTGTCTAGGAGAGAAGCCAAGTATTATCACGCTGCACCCATCTTATATTCAACCTTTCATCACAGGGCCAGAAAATCTCCAGTGATCAAGATACTTTCTATGAAGGGACTATTTACAGGTATCCTTGTTCCTGACCAAAATCGGTCACAAGTGAGGAACTTTCTCGTCTCCATGGAGAAAACCATGTCAAGTCCCGAGATTCACTTCTGCAATATTTGTACATCGAATTTTCTGATGTTCTAGAAATTTTATCTGCCAAGGATGCTGCAGCACTCAGAGCTTCTTTCTTTATGGTGTTGGTAAGTGTAGCTATCCATCCATCCATCTTTCTTAGACAAGTTAATTCAGTTTCTGCTATGAAGATGTAGCTAACATTATAGAATTTTTGTTCATTCATTCATTCATTCATTCATTCATTCATTCATTCAACATGCCTGAGTCTCCACAAAGAGCAGGCACATCTTAAGATACTGGCAAACAAGGCGGAAGAGGATGTTGATCCGTTCTGAAGGAGCGCACAGAGCTGTGAGGACACACAACAGAAACAGCACACAGGCTGCTGAGAACACGATGCTGGGTGTGGCTGAGCAGGTGGAGCACTGTGGACAAAGGCAATGTATAACCATACTGTCTGCTTACAGGAGGGAAGAAATGTTCACTGCAGGAGGGCTGTGTGAGCTGAACTCATGGTGCATGAGTAGGGTGGGAGATTTTCAGGTAAGCAAGAATGAATAAGGTATTGGAATCAGTGAGATTGGCATGTTCAGTAGGCCAGCATCATGGTGAGCAAACCATACTCAGTACTACTCAGAAGTTTGGGGAGACCGCACGGAGCATGCATATGAGTGATGGAAGGGATGCAGGAGACATTCTTCCAAAAAGTCGGATGAAGACTCCAGAATGGAGCCAGAATCTATTATGTCCCCTTGCCGCTGTGTACAGGAATGATTCACCTGGTCCTGGAGGCTACTATTTTCATATAAAATTTTAACTTTTAAAAACTGCCTTTCTGAGGGATGGGGAGATAGCTCAGGGGTCTAAGTGCCTGCCTGGCAAACACAAGGACTCAGGTTTGATCCCCAGAATCGCATGCAGTGTCGGCCACTGAGAGTGGGTGTGGTGGCGCACGCCTATGATCCCAGTGCTGGGGAGGCTGAGACAGGAGAATCACTATGAGTCCATGCTGTGTAGTGAGACCCTGCACCAAATAGATAAATTGAAATTTTTTTAAAAAAAAATAGCTTTTCTATGCCCTTCTTTTAAAACTTATCACTTCTGTATTATACATATTAATTTTCAAGGAAATAAGCCATTGATATTGATTGCCCTTTTAGATGTGATGCTGAATATTTAAAAACCAATTATTAGAAAAAAGAGTCACTGGCATTCCTCTCGCTCAAAATCTGCTCTCTTGGTGAGAACGCGTCAATTTTGTCCAGGCCACTTTCTGAAGCAGCTGGGAAATCCTCTCCTGAGCATTGTGGTGAGTGTCCCCAGCAGCCTAGCGGCTGCCGCTGCAAAGCACCATCCAGCAGAAAGGCAGCTCCTGACGACTCTGCCATGTCTTCAGCCACCTCCTCCAACAGGCCTGGCAATAGGTAACCTCTGTTCTTCCTCAAAGTCAAAATGACCCTGAAAGACAAACATTTTGAATCCATTAAGGGCTCTGAAATAGCTAGGAAAGCGCAACTGAAGACATTCACAGAAGAGGAGTTCCAGAACTTCTTCCGCAGAACAACAGGATGGCTATTTTTGACATGAGGGGGAGGATTTTGAGGGGAATTAACAGCAATATGCCTTTTGCTGTAATAAACACTCTCCATATTTTTTAATCAGTCCACACATCTCATTAACAAGATTCTATCCATTAATCCTATGTTCCCAGCTCGATACTGCCATACATAAATCTCTCTGATGTTTCCCAGGAGTTGTACATTTGTGTAAACTTTTGGTAAAAAGATTATGGGCTTTCTGGTACTCCCTCGGGGTCCAGGGACTCCCTCACATATAGAGTGGGTTTTAGTAAGGTATTTCATGTTGGATAAATTGAAAAGCAGAAAAAGTATCAGCTTTGAAATGCATAGGATAGAAATACAGAGCTTTAAAATCCGCGCTACACCACAATTCCTGAACTGATCCTGAACTTTCAGCGTTGGGAAACAATAATTCTTCACTGGTTCTCCTACCTTTATACGCTACCGTGGTATTCTCTTTGGGATTATAAGAACTGTATTTCCTGAATTGGTTAAATCTACTTTCTGAGTCTCCTCTTTTATGAATGCAAGCAGATACACACTTTTTAAAATTCTAAGTCAATGATTTGTCATCACAGTACCTTTATTCAGACTGTTACACGAATTCATTTAAAAGGAAGAAAAATAAAACTGCATGGATTCATTAAAGCTATTCAGTACACTGTAATTATAGGATTACTCAAGAGCTGCCCTCAAACAGCTGCAAGTGTTTAAAACACGCATCAATAAGCACATGACGGCACGTGCACGTTCACAGGCAAATTCCGTGTTTATTAGCACCTCTCACAGAAAGGCATTTGGAGAGCGAGGATTTGAGGACTTGAGCTCAATGCGAGGCTGAGTGGTGGATAAAATAATGACACTAATGAAGTTGTCTTTTCATAATCTTCACAACTTCTTTTCTCAGCAAAGAAAATTCTTAAAGAGAACATTTCTATGGATCTGGAAATTAGAAAGGTAGGAGTAAAAGATCACTTTTGTTCAACTTCTTCAAGACCAGTTTCAGACAGGATTGCAAAGAAGATGCATAGACAGCTAAAAAAAGTCTAGGCAGCAAGTGCAGGAGGATGGAAAAATATCTCAGAGGGTTCCATTCATGCAGGGCTGGGCAACAGGGCGCGGAAAAGGGTCAAGGTAGACCAGATGGCCACAGAGAGTACCAGCCCTGTGGTTGCTAAGTTTTTATTCCAGAGTCAGCACCCAGCAGAAGAAATGTCAGCACATGGAAATTTCCTTGAAAAGCAGATTGCCTGTGATAGAGTCAGGCAGCTCCACAAAAAAAATGCACATTTTGGTTGGCAGTGGGATTCCTAGCACTTAATTTTCTAAAGCTTCTGTCTCTATATGACAAAAAATAGGGATATTTTAATGATCATTATAATACTAATTTATTTTCACAATTTTTAATTTTAAAACACTATTTAGAAATACTTCATTTGTTCTAATAGTGTTTGTAAATAGCATATCATGTCTGCATCTTGTACAACAAATAACCACTAGGAAGGCACTATGCAATGTGTTAATTATTGGAACTGTCCTACCAATTCGATTTGAAACTGTCTCATTGCTATTTATTTCTCAATAAAATTATGGAAAAAATAAAAATAAATGAAAATTAAAAAATAAAAACACTTCACTTTAAAAATGATGATGATATTTAAATACTATCCACATGCACTAATCTTCACCTGTACCAAAGGAAGCATATGCCTATAGTTCTCATTGTACTTCACTGCTCTGAGTTTAAAATACAAATAAAAACTTGAGGTTGCCACTTAGACAGATGTGAAGAAACTGCAGATCTGACTATTAGGTTTTACAGTCACAATTTAAATGCAGGAATGTGTAGTCCCTCCAGGACTGGAGACATAACCAGTCCCTGAGATCCACACCTTTCCAATCAGTACCACAAGGTGATGAAGGAAGGCAGTTTCTGGGGAAGCAGATCAGTGGGTGAGGTGTTCTTGGGGGAGGTCCTGACTTCAATCCCCAGCAACCCAATACCTTGAACATTAAACATAAATGGTGACCTTCTTAGTGTGTTCACTACTGTTTGTAAAGTCTCCAGAGTCAATGAACTCACTTATCACCTACACACTGAGCTTTATAAGAATAATAAAGAGTAGACTGGAGGGCTGGGGAGATAGCTCGGCAGTCTAAGTGCCTGTCTGGCAAGTATAAGGTTGCCAATTCGATCCCTGGCACCATATGCCCTGCTGGCCCTGGGAACCACAGGCACACTGTGCCAGACCTGAAACCAGGCCTGGTTGGCACTGTGCTGCAATCCCAGCACTACAGAGGCCAAGACAGGAGGATCACTAAGAGTCTGAAATGCATAGTACTACCCTGTATCAAAAGATTAAAATAAAATCCAGAAAAAAGAGTAGATTGGAGTCTTCATAAGTTTATTTTAGTATACTAGAATGCAAACCTCAGAAATTAATTTAGAACTGAAAGAAAAAGAAGGTAAAAATAATTCAATGAAATGTGTTAGATGTGAAAGTGTCATAGAATTCAATCTGTATAAGGTATGCCATGATTTAAAATAACTTCTTTAAGAAATTATAAAATTAATAATAAATACAATTTTAATGCATTGTTTAAGCTAAAGCAATGTCAAATCACAATTAAAAGCATTTGGTAAATGGAAATTGTAAATAATGAAGTGACAATTTCATAGTAAATCCTGGTTAGGACTCCTACATTGTTCATAGTAGCAGGCTGTGCCATTCAACTAGCATTTGTGAAAATGGGTCACTCTCAAAAGAACAAAATTCAAATTGCACTTAGAAGGATGCTTTCTAACACTAACAAGGAAACAATGAAGAAACAATGAAATATTTAGCCCAAGATTTCTTTATCCATCGTTGATTCTGCTTATGTAAAAAAGCTATAGAAAGATATTTTAGTAATTTAAATATTCAAAAACTATATACACTCATGTACTTTTTCTGAAAACTGTGTGATACTGTGTTTCACCTCATAAGGTGATGACTAAAAGTGAAAATATAGAAGAGCAAGAATGAAAAGTTATGGTTAGTCACACACTGAAATGTAGCAGGGAAAGGAAAGTAGCGTTGGATTTTCATTTACTGTGACTTTTAACTACTGTTTCACACTGTATATAGACTCACAGTGAGTCTAAAGGTTTAGCAATATTAAATGTGACCACTATTTAACAATACCACACATAGTACTTCCAAATCATCAAAGTGAGAAGTTTGGGTTAGAAAAACAAGGAAACACTAAAAAGGCGTCAGGAGATGCAGGGTAATCAGTGCAAGCCTCTCAGGGGTCATAAGATTTAGGAGTAGATTATGCCGCTTAATGAAAACCAAACACTGCTGGGCTCAGGTAAACAAACAAGCACAACTGATGCACATGCAATCTGGATTGAGGTCACGTGTGCGTGCTACAGTCATGCAGTTTGCAAGACTAGTGCTCCAGGCTGGTGCATTCTGACAGCCACTTCATTTCTCACCTGTAAAGCCCACTGACAGATGACATGCAGCCTGTGCACCGCGCACTTTAGCTCTTTCCATGATTTTCTTGTGACAACCTTCCTAGCCAGGTCGTGGTAAGGGCTGTCAACCTGGCTGGAGATTTAGGACCAGTTCTTCACAACAGCACCTTCTTTTGTGTCTCTTCCTTGATCCCACACTCACTGTCAACTCATTGGCCTCTCAGATTTCCAAGCATCTCCTCCCTTTATGTTCGCAGAAAACTCACTAACTCCTCCTTTGTTGGACAGAATGGATCATCCGGGCTGGAAAGCCTCCATCTTTGCGTTTCCACAGCCTCCTTACTACTCGGGCAGCCCTGACTGGAGCACCACCTTCTAGCAACGCCAAAGCGCAGACAGTGAAATGTCACTTTGTTCTCCCTCTTCTATAAACTTATGGAACGGAGGAAACTAGAGATCATATTTTCCCACCAATATCAATTAGGCTCACACCTGTTCCCTACTCTTCTTCAGTTCTTTACAACAGACACTGTCTCAATCAATTCAGTATGAAAACAATACTGCTTCTCCAAGAAGTACCTAAAATAAAATTAGGTAAAAAAAAAAAAAAATTGAAATAGAAGGACAACCAAATACTTACCAAGGAACAGCAAACCAAAAGAGCCTAATAAATATAAATGTAAATATTTATAATAATAAATACAGCCTAAATGAAATTAAAGGAAAGAATTTCATCAGAAATTCATCACTGTAGCATGAATGTAGTCAGCAGCAAAATGCTTCTGTAGCGTCATCCGGGCCTGGGTCCAGTCCTCAGGGCCACACACACAGAGAAAAAAGGAAGTGGTTAAAGCTCACAATAAATGAGTTAAATGGTTAAAACGCACAAGATACTCTTTTTTTCTCAAAATCCAGAGTTTGGGGCAAAACCTGTTCCCTGAATGGAACGTCAGCCTCTCATCTCGTTGTGGGAAACCTGCTCAACCCAACGCACGGCGAGCACCTGTCCCTGCTCCGCTGCCCCAGCTCTGCCGCGTGCTTCCTGCTCCAGCTGCCTAATCTCCCTGTTTCTTTCGCCCAACCATTCCCTCACAGCCCCCTCCTAAAATCCCAAAATGCAGACCGTGGCCAGGTAAATAAAATAACAAGGGAGAGAGAGAGAGAAAGATCTACAGAAAAGATGGGACCGGGTCTCCGAGGTCCCCAGCAGTGGTTCTTGGGCGCCTTCCTCCAGCGCTTGGTCGAGCTTGGTGTTTCTCCTCTCTATTGATAAAGACATGCTTGAGGTGGCTTTTCTGCTGCGCAGGCCATCTGTCCTTCTTTTGTTAAGGTAAACATGAACCTGGGTTCAACAGAAGGTGATTTGTCAAATAATCAACATCACATTATTAAAGAAAACACATGACTGTTGAGAAGGTAAAAGTTACAGAAAACTGTTTGGGAAACCTGCCCACTGCTCCAATCCGTGAGGAGAGATCCCCGGGGTTTCCTGTGAAGCCCACGGGGCGTCTTTTTCAGGTGCTTCCTCTGTTTGTTTCCATCTTTAAGTTTAAGCTGAGAAGCTAAACTTCTCAGCAGAATGCTCGCATTCGGCGGCAGCTTTCCCAGGTTGTCCCAGGAGAGGGGAGGCACCCAGCTCGCACCCAAGGCTGGTGGCTGAGGAGCCCGCAGAACGTCTCCTCTCACCTCTGAGGACCAAAATCACGAGTCTTCCCACTGTCTAAACAAACGCACCTTCCCTTAGCTATCCAGGGTATAAAACCCAGGGCAGGAGAGTGCACACCGCGCGCACTCCGTGGCACTGTCGACTCAGGGAACGTGTGCACAGGCTTCTCTCTGGATTTTTAAACTGTACATTGCAGGTGGTCAAGAATGGGCCAATCCTAATAAAAACAAAGCAAGCAAAATGTGTCCGTTTGTTTGTTTGTTTGTTTGTTTTCCCAAGCAAAATGTTGAGCGAGACAAATTTCTTATCTTCTAGTTCTCAATGTGTTGGGTTTAACGTTTGAATCCGAATGATCTGGAAATTCACTTCAAACTGCCACCGCGCTGCAGGAAGAATCAAAGCGCGCTGGAGCGGGTGTAGCCTCCACCGCTGAGGACCCCTGGGAGTTATCGCCCCTCCACTGCCTCTGTTTCCTCTAAGGGAAAACAAAGGAGGAGATCAGAGATTGGGGCCTGGGCGCCTTACAGCTCAACAGAGCAAAGCCCCCCAGAGGCCGCCTCGAGGACTAGGGTCTCGCTGTGCGCAATGAGCCTCCCAGCTCGCGCCACAGTCCCAGTGGGCCCTCGCTCGGGCGCGCGGCGGACCGCCGTCTCGCAGAGCGCTGCTCAGCTCGAAGTCTTTCTCTGGAGATGAAATCTGCGGATGTGCACCAAGGAGCCAAAGCAGAACACACAGACAGACCGAAAAGAAAGCAGCAAAACCAGCAATGAAGCCGGTGAACTAAGGTCTCCTGGAAGTCCCGCGCTCCTCCCCGCCGCCGCCTGCTGCACTGCGCGCAGCTCCAGCCAGCAACGTTTCTCCGGCCCTGAATTGCACTTAGCGTTTCCATTCTGGCAGCGCCGATCAGGGGCAGCTGAGGTGTGAGAATCCGGATCCCCAGCTACAGACGGCATTTGGGGAGCCGACTCCGGACTTTCACTGGACCCGCAAAGAGAGAAGACAGGCCCTGCCAGCTCCAGAGTCCCAGGCACATTTCCAGGCCGTGAGCAATTACGCTGAGGAACAAAGCATCCGAGTATCTTGATTGGGCCCTTTCTGTGTGTGTGTGTGTGTGTGTGTGTGTGTGTGTGTGTGTGTGTCTGTGTGTGTGTGTCTGTGTGTTCTCTCGGGGTTGATTAATGTGCGAACGTGGCCTCATTTATCCTCTTCGAGGACGCAGCTGTGGAGAGTGCACAGGCACTTCCTGTCTCAGCACCGAGCTCTGCGCTCTCGCAGCAGCCTCTCCGGCCCTGCCCCGCAATGGCACTTCCGGTGGGAAGCTTCCTGGAGAAGAAGGTTGAAGGATTATATTTTAACTCTTATTTTGCTTAATGCCGCCCGAAAGTTGGAAGCATTCCAAAGGCACACCTCTCAAAAGGGCAACCTTGTTCCTAAATAGCTGCCCATTTAACAAGGAACCGGTTACCTTGGCCAGGATTTCAAATCCTCCTCCCGAGGCCGCGTGCCTGGGGTGGCTTCTCTCTGAGGGTCTTACTTACACGCGGCCTGACTGAGGTACTGGGCAGGAAACCTCCCAAGTCACTATGTATGAGAGTTAGGCTAAGTGTCCTAAATTAGGTATTTTCAAGCTGAAAAGAGTGCTTTCTCATGCACATACCCAAGGTGAAAAATTTTTAAGACAGGGTCAAATTATTTACTGATGTGATGGGAACTATAGATTCCCACACTGGGAAGTCTATTAAAGGAATAAATTCAGCCCTGTTTCTGAGACGGTTCCTTTTGTACTCCATAATAATGGCTTTCTTAAAAAAGATCACTCCTTCACGATTTTCCTGTAGGAAGAGACAGTGTGTGAATGCTGCCTACCGCAAGTTGAAAGACTTTGCCTCCTCCACTGACTGTTCATTTCATGGATTCCAAGGCTGACTAAATTTCTTCTGGTGGAAGGTTGTTTTTTTAATTTAAAAAAAAAAAAAAGAGGCTATCATGACCCATCTTGAGACCGAAATACCCCACCTGGGAAGTACTAAGCCAGAATTCAGAATCCTGAAATAAAAAAAGAAGCATCTAGTTTTAGAACTGAGAGTTCACTGTTCTTAACATAATATTCATACATGCCAAAGCAGTGTAAAAATAGTTATTAAAAACAGAAATTCCATGCCTCCTCACCTGACATTCTAAATCTGACTTGTTAGTCAATGTGGTTCTCAAAGTCTAGTAGGACAAGAGAAAAGAGATTCTAAAGAAAACATCCCTTATTTTTTAGTATGAACTACTCAAAGTGAATCATTCTTAAAATGTTTTCCACTGTTTCACAGGGCCAGAAATGGGCCAGTGTAACCCAAAAGAAAACAAAAAGCAAATATAAAATGGAAAGCAACTTTAATGTAGTCTTAAAAGTATAACACTGAAAGTGCAGAGAATGCTATTTTGTCAACATTCTTTGGATCTTAGTAGTCTTCTATCTGTTGTAGCTTTTCTTCGAAAGATTTCTCTGATCAGACCTTCATCAGTTTATAATCTGAAACTTGTAATGAAAAATTGTCAAAGTTAACCAACAAAGACAAAGACACAGATGACTGAAAATGCCAAGAGAGAGGTTGGCAAACTAAAAATAAAAATAATTTCAGTCCTCCTGGTATGATTCCAGTACCACGGAATAGTAGCTGGGAGATGAGTTAGGAAGGCCTCTTCTTGGTTATTATCCAAGAAAATTGACTGAGATTTGGGGACACACCTGACAGTTACTCTTTTGGCCATCAGCTCTGTGACGGCTGCACAATGAACTTCAGGAATGGCTTCTCTATAGGGAATTTCTGGAGCGCTTTCAGGAAAGAACCAAGTATTCCCTGGACCCTCACTGTGCTTACTGCATGTGACCATAGAGACTCTGGAGACAATCACTACAGAACGGGATTTGAGCGCAGCATTTGAGCTATTTGGCCCTAGGATGCAGCACTTCAGTAAATGCCACCGTGAAGGAAGAAATGGTTTCCATGGCTTCCAGTAATGGCTTCCTCAGTAGTTTCAGTCCACAGTTGAGCATCTCCAAGGCAGGAAAACTGTGGTAGAAGACCAGGGTGCAATAAGCTGCCTACTTTATGGCCACCACAAAAGCAGAGTGCAGGGAACGATCTCCAGAAAGGGAATGGCCAAGAATCCCATATCCTCCACAAGGCCCCCTGAGAACCTACTGCCTCCAGGAGGGACCCACTTTCCAATAGCCAGTTCAGCTACACACTCACCAATGGGTTGACAATGCATACTGGGCGAACTTTACAGAAAATGACCACTCTGACAATAAAAATATCTCCTACTTTCTGAGTGCGAAATATATGCCCAGTGTACTCTGAAGTATTTTATATTTCCTCTTCATAACCACCTTAGAATTTCACACTTTGTACATGAGGAAACCGAGACCCAAAGGGGCAGTTTGTACACAGTTCTACAGCTAGTAAAGTGATAGCTATTTTCTTTGAAATGCATGCTTTATGCTCAAGTGATAAAAAATGATGATGCACATGTGAGTTTCGCCAAGACTTTGTATTTCTATAACCCATCCTGACATGCCCCCGACTTGAATGCAGAGACCTGGTTGCAGCTGTGATGAAAAGTCTGTCTTTTGGTCTCACCTTTAAGGTTCACTTTCAGAAGTGATAGTCACATAGGAACCGGAGAACAGTTTCATCAGGAACTTGGTCTACTTGCACCATGACCCAGTAAGTGGAGAGGAGTGTAGCCCCGCTCCCAGCACCACGGTCCTCCACGGCTGTCTTGCCAAGTCTGTGCTATGCCTCTTCTGCCTCTGAAGCCAGGTGGAGACGCAGCCTCTACAGTTCACAGTGGATGTGCGCTACTTAGAGTGACTCCACAAATACAACCTATGTCCACAGTCATTTGAAAATCACTCTGGGTAAGCAAGCCCCCGACCAGCTAAAGGAAGCCTGCTCTTCTGCAAGTCTTGCCAAAACTTGTACCCAGGAGAAGGCGCTGCTGACATCCGGCAATATTTTTTATTTTATTTTCATTAGGGAAAAAAAAGGTACAAAATTTCATTAAACAAAGTAATAGGAATTTGACAATGGTTGCTGTAATGGGTAATGCTATATTCAAATTAATTGTTTAGGCTACCAGATACAAATCTGCAAAATTGGGGGGAAAGCTCTAGGAAATTAAAAAGAAGAAAATAAATAAATAAAATTTAAAGCATTAATTGCTCCTTTCTGTAGACCAGCAGAAATCAGCCACACAAGTGTTCAATTATCCTGTATAAATAAATAAATACATGTTTTATCTTTTGCCCTTCTTTTGTCTGTTATGGTCAATATTTTAGTAAGGCTCACAGAGGCATTCAGAGTCAATCTAGGTGGTGACTGGCTGGGGCACGAGTATGGGTCCCAAACTTGCATCATGTGGCAAAAGCAGCGAACGTCGCCGTGGCTTCAGTGATCTTTGTCTGTGGCTAGAGTCCCCCGGGGGAGCTTTGCTGTTTACAGCACCTCTGCAGGATGGACTTGGCACTGGCCATGGTGTCCCCCCAGCTCTGGCTGCTGTTGTCCTTGGTCTTCCTAGGTGACAGGTTGCTTTCATGCTACCTTGTAAAGTGCCTGGTGTCTGTATCCTAGCAAATGAGAAAAGAAAGAGAAAGAAATCAGCAAGGAAAAAAACAAAACAAACAAACAAGACAGATCTTGCAGGAAGTCCTAAGAATAAACCCTCCAAAGCAGAGTTTTCATCTCTGTTTCTTGCTCTTCCTTCTGAGGATAACTTCATGTAAATGGAGCCTTCCCTGCCCACAACCTTACACCTGACGCTTGCTCCCTCAGTTTACATGAGGTATTACACGGTGGAATTACTTCAGTCATTTTGTATCTTGTTGGTTATCAAGAAAAAAATTCATAATGGTAATGAAACATAATAGAAAATTAACCTAGAATTATCCTTCACAGGTCCCTTAACTCTCTATGGTCATCTTGCTAATTTGTAGAGATCTATAGCACGTGTTTTTCTGAGTGACTGGCATCTCATTAATCCTGTACTTATTTGGGTCTCCAATTGCAAAAGAAAGGCGATGTCTATTCTTCCCAAAAGATTTCAGTAGCATATTTTGGACAAAGCCAGTATTTTTCAGGCTGAAAGGCATGTTCCAAAAATACAATTAAGGGGGACTTTTCTTTAAAAATATAATGAAACAACTTATTTTTAAAAACATTGAGCAGATGAGAAAAACAGGGACTAGAGCCTGGCTGTGAATTTAACTCTTGAATTGTGATAGCCACAGAATGACAGCAAAGCCAGATTCTGCACGTGTTGACTGCAGTTCCAACTCTGGGCTAGAATTATTTGAACCAAGCTCTTGTAAATATAGCTGCTTCTTGGAGTAAAAACTGGTCACTGATGATCTAAGCCTCCTGATGGAAAATTCTTAGGACTCAAAAGCCCATATAAAAATTTCCCAAGTGCAAAGATAAGCTCTACCCATGTTTAAGCCTCCAGACATAGTGGCAAATACCCACACTCAAAAGCTAACTATATAGCGTTCTCTGTACTCCTGGCTGTGCAGTAAGCAACAGAGAAGAGGGTCCAGGATGACAAACACTTTCTTGAGGTGCTTGAAAAACCACCCCAATAAGCAGCAACAGCCTTCTAGTGAGCACAAAAACTTCTTCACACAGAAAACCATCTCATTATCACACTTAAAGTTAAAAATTATTTCCATACTCTGTGAATTCAAGTATTTTCAACAATTAGTATTTATTATCTTCTGCAAATGAGCTGTGGAGGAAGTTCAAGAATGAAGAGCCCACTTCTTTTTCGTAAAGACCACTGAGCACTGTTGTGCGCCAGGCTCTGTTTTGGGTGCACAGGTATTTGGTGGTGAAAGAAAGAGACAAAGGTGTGCCCCATCTGAACTATATTCAAGTATGAGAAGTGGACATTATGCAAAATGGGCAGCAATGGGAAGAGTCATGAAGAGACATGAAGCGAGAATCCGGGCTGAGAGGTACAGGGAAGGTACAGCCACCGTAGGTGTTGGGGAGTGACCTTCCCGGGTTGGGATGGACAGAGGAAGAAGTCTGGATAGGAGGAGCGAGTGGAGAGGCTCCTTCTCCTTGCTTGTGCAGGTCATTTGCTACCTATAAATAAGCTGAAGGTCGGGAGAACCTCACTGAGCTCTTTGCTGGTGGACAGTGAGCAGGAGTGTAACTACAGTTAGTGAGGGGCTTCTCCTGTGGACAGCAGGCTTCCTGTGGGCCAGAATGAGCTACCCTGCTCTCCGCGACTTCCCAGATCCTGCCTGAAGTGGAAGTGTGAACGCTTGTGATGTGTAAGCGTCTCTGCAGTCCTGGGTGTTCAGTAGCAAGATGAGTCCAGGTATGAGTGGGGCAGTGGCCTTGCAGAGCCACGACTGTGCCCTGAAGACATCACAGAGCTGACACAGCTCAAGCGCCCTGGGCTAGTGAGCCAGATGACACCCTCAGCCCAGCTGTCAACAGGTTGCTAGATACTGGCTGGGTACTCCGGAGCGGAGTTCCACTGATCCCAGGTCTTGTTATATGACAGGGAAGAAGCAACTTGAAAAGGAAGTGAACAGCCTTTGTGAGGTATCAAACCTGGGCAGGGTGAAGTCAAGGAGACCTCCCCTTGCCACCAGGCCTGGCATATCTGAAGAACAGTGTTGATGTTGCACAGGAGAAGATATGGGCTGAAGAAGTTCCCTTCACACACACTTAACTCTGAACGAAAACAACACACTTCTGAAAAAGGAGGTTTTGCCTGACTAATTTAGAGTGGTGTGAAAGTCCCAAGGAAGCATGTGGGGACATGGAAAGCCCTCCACTTCAAAAAAGGATCTAATTTTTTAAAGAACATTTTCAATGCTTTCCATCAAAAATTTCAAATGAGCTTCTTTTGGATGAGTCTAAATTTTCACAGTGGTAATTGATACAGAAACAGTATTCACACTATAGGACAAAACCCAGGATATTTTTTAGGGGGGTAGGGAAACCAGAGCTTGAACTCAGGCGCTTGTGCTTGCCAGGCAAGGGCTTATTCCACTGAGCTATCTCCCCAGCCCTCCCAGGAATTTTTCTAGAAAAAAAACCATAAAATGTTGTTCCAAAGTAAACCATCTAAGGAAAACCATCTCCCTTGGGATATCTATAAGTGATCTAAATTCCAGAACAAAGATTGTTCGTATACACTCACCTCTCATAGTCCCTTAGTCACCTCAAATTTATGTTAAATATTCATTTGTATCAAAAAATGAAATAACTGGGGCTGAGAGCATAGCTCAGCAGTGTGGCACCTGCTCATGCCAAAACAAACAACAAAATAAAACAAAACATGCCCAGTCAAACAACAAAAATGAAATAACTCTGTGGTCCAGGGTGGTTAAGATTCTGTGCTACAAATGCCAGGGTTCTGTTTCTCAACCTCACAGATGATGTGCTAGATGACTTTGGGATATTACTTCATCTTTTGCGGGCACTGGTTTTCTCATGATAAAATGGGTACCATAATACCCTTTACCTGGTTGATCCAAAATAATACATCCGAGACACTGAGCATGACTTGACACACTAGGGCATCCGCATACATGGTTCCTACTATCAGTACAATCATTTTCTAAATCTGAAGAGTCCATGTTTTCAAAACCAAAACCAAAAGTGGGACTTCTTGATCTAGACTGGTCGTCTCCGAGTGTTGTTTGTGATGCTTCCAGTCCTTAAGATCATTCCAGATAATCTAAGAGCAGAATGTATTTGCATAATAATCCCATGATATCATTTAATTTCATTTTTCACTGTGTTGCCTTGTGCACTGATGTTGTAACAGCAACTGTAGACAAGGCTGTGGTTTTGGGTCATGACGCAGACCCCGGCTCCCTGTTGTGCTTGTCATTATATTCCTCCATGTGGAAGCCCAGACATTCTTTTTTTTTTTAAACAAAAGCCTGGTGGCAGGTTTAGCTTAAGTCATAATAAATAAGTGAATCTTACCTCTAAGTCTCTACTACTGAGCACACATCTTTTTAATCATCTGTATAAGTGAGAAGCTGTGTGCATAAAATACCCCTGCTACACGTAGAAATACGATGGTCTCCAGGAAAAGCAACTATGCACCTACCTTTGTGGCTCATGATTTTATTTGAAAGGATGACTGAAAATGTTATTATGGCTATATGGACTCGAGTATTTCACATATATTCTGTCAAAAAAGAAACAAAATGAGCAAAGCGGGCCTGTCAGTTCAAGAAAACAACTCATCCTACTTGCTTCAAATGATAAAATATGATTTTTGAATGAAAAATGAAATCAGAAAACTGAATTCACTGAGAATCTGAGAGCACCTCCAAACACAAAGAGATCTCTGAAAATATTGAAGAGAATAACAGTATGGGTTTTTGACCTTCAGAGTGAAATATGCCAGCATTTGAGAAGTCTGTCATACTCAGTGAATTGATATTTTCAAAGTAACCCATGAATGATGATACAAAATCAATCATAGATGGCCAGTACATGTACTCAGGGTGCAAGATGCCCCATAGATTTTCATATAAGTATACGAAGTCTAATGATAGAACTTTGGATTTCATATTGCCATTGAACTTTAAGAAATGACCATATGCCAGGTTTTGGTGTTGCATTAGGAAAAGATGGCCACAATTACTGGAAACATGAGTAAATTACACTTTTCTTTCAGAACTGAAAAGCTGTGGGAAGCCAGAGCTATTTTATATACTTCAACAAAAGGAAAATATGGCCTCCTGTGGACTGGAGAGGCAGTGTGAGTACCCAGATAATTTCTGGTGACATTTGACAATAGAGAGATACAAATTGATATAATGCCACATTTCTAATCAATTTGTTTTTGTTTTAGAAAATATAGTTCTCATATAATAGAAGTCACCCACATAACAAGAATGAATTAGGGCCCTCAATAAGTTTAGAGATCAAGAAATTTTTGTCAACAAAATTTGGGATCTGCTGACCTAGAATAATGGAGATTTCATCATTAATATCTAGTTTGTCAATGTTGTCAAGCTCTTTAATTAAACTTCACCCCATATATGAAAAAATAATGAACTATCCCAAGCTATATTCGGAAATCAAAGTCTGTATCATCATGAATAAACATGTGAACAAAATCCCATTGCTACAGTTATAAAGAAAAATACTAATACTCCTTTGAAAGGAATCAGAGAGTATTTATGACATAATGAATTGAATTATGATGATAATTAATAATAAAAGATTTATATAAAATATTGACTTACTATAGTTATTTTTTGAGTATTAAACACAGTCTCAATTATCCTTCACATCAATTTCTGAAATACATTAGTTATTATTATACTACTATTACTATGTCTATGTCATTGAGTTGAAAATAAGGACTAGATAAGGTCACAAATCTAGGAAGGGATGCGGTCAGGATGCATACCTGTGTGCAGCAGGTTTCAAATTCCGCACTCTGCCTTGGCCAGTGAAAACATAGAGAGCCCATACGTGCACTCCTGGTGGCTTGTTAAGGATACGCCAGTTGGTGTGAAGCATGTTGGGAAAGCACAGCATGGGTACAGATTGTAGAAGAGTGTTACACATCACCTTGAATGTGTGTAAAAGACACATCACCTTTAATCTCCCTCCACATGGACCCCGTCACTTCTAACAAACTTATCCCATCGTTCTTGCCATTTTCTGAAGCAGTTCTGCAAGTCTTCTTGCATTACCATCCTTATTTGTGCTGAAGTGGCTGCATGATGCTCTGAACTGGTTCAGAATGCATATCTCATGGTCATTCTGACTTTGGGAAAGAGCTGGAAGCCACACAGTGCTGGCTTGGGTAACTAGGCAAACAAGCTCACCCCACAACTGCACGTCCCAGGGATGGCACTGAACAGTAATACTCACCATGGTATTGAATGCACCTCATAAACATGATCACGAGAGACAACTTTCAGAACTGCTTCAGAAAGTGGCAAGAAGGGTGGCATCAGTGCACAGGAGGCAAGGGGGAGAGCGTTTAAGGGGGCTCATGGCAACATGTCATCTACTGTAAAGTTTGTTTTTCAAATATAAACATTCGCCATTCTTTCATCTTTTGTGTGATGCTGTTGTAGCTAGTGCTCTGAGTATCTCAGCGGCAGTGAGCAGCAGCGGTTCCGTGTCCACTGTATGGAGCGGGTAGTTGTGTCATCCTGCCTTGTTGGGACCCACCTGGTGAGCAAGGACTAAAGCATATGCATGTCTGGACACATACAGCAGCATGACCTCGGGTGCAGCATCTGGCTCCTGTCCCTTCCTCAGCGTGTGCTTCTCCTTTGCTTCCCAGAGCCACCACCTCAGAAGTGCCACTCCCTGCACCCCTTCTGCCATGATGCTCCTCATGTGGAGTCGGCTGGGAGTGGACTGAACCCCCTGAAACCACTAACTCCTCCTTCTTTTAATTACAGATGTTAGCTTTTGTGTCCTCAGTGACAGGGAAGCTGACAAATACAGAAGATGTCATTGTGAGTGGAATGTGACTGTATCCTGTGTTTCTTTCATCCTAAATCCAAGGTGTTGGGAACTGTCTATTTGCAGCATTGTCAGTCTTATAATGAAGATACAGAAAAGCACAGTCAACCAGATTCTGCTACTAACATTTCTTAGAAGTTTCTCCAATGATATTCCATTTGGGCAAATTAGGTTAGAAGGCTGATCTGAGTTCAGCAGTGTGACATGTCAATAAAAAGTATCGCATACTACAAGTATGATGAAAAACAAGTAGGAGAAATCAAGAGGAAGCTAGCTAAAATAACTTCCAGTAACAGAAACTAGCTCATTAGTTCTTCTGTTCATTTACTAGTTTTGGTTCTAAGGTTTGTGTTGTATGTTTAGCCCTTTAATCTGTACCAAGAGGTGTTTTCCTGAAGTCTAGACAATGGGTACTCAAAGTGATTTTGTTATATGTGCCCCCATCAATAATCAAAGATTGAGTAATTAGTATATTTAGAGTTTAAAAGTGAGCTCTAGGAGGTGAAATTAGGGGCTTTTAAATTACTATCAGAAATTTCAAAACTGAACTTTAGATGACTATATCAAAGCCATTCAATATAAATAAATTGCAAGATATTTCTGAGACGTACTCTATGCTTGCCAGTCCAAACATTTGAATATAAATGATTTTCTTGTTACCTTGTACAACCACAGAGTAAGCTACTTGTGCCTGTGTAGCAGGATCACTGGATCTTCTGGGAGTAGCAATGTATTCACATTTATAATTAGAGTTCCTCAAGAAAAGTGACCTTGGACTGGGAATATGGCTCAGGGGCACAGCTCCTGCCTGGCAACTGAAAGACCCTGAGCTCAATTCTCAGTACAGCAACAAAAAGTGGAATAAAGCACCTCAGAAGACACCGCATGTCCAGTGTCTGTTAGCTTGCTAATGCTAGCTAAGGTGTGATGCGTATGTGCAGGACAGAGTTTTGGTGGGTTGGGTTTTTATACACTGAAAAAGAACTTAAATGTCTATGACTAAGTTGATAAAAGTAACTTCGAAAGTGTTCCAATTTCTTATACCCAATTGCACGATTTATTCCATCTCATATAGAACCAAACCATAAGGTTACTTAATTTTAATAGAAAACATGACCAAAGACTAAGTTGGTATGTATTACCTCCTGTAGTAACTACCTCAAAATTTCAGATAGCTAATAATTTTTAATTGAGTCTCAGAAACTATTTAAGTGCAAATCATTAACAAAGGCTGTATATAAATGAAGGACAGTGACTTTTTTTTTTTTTTTTTGGTGGAACTGGGGATTGAACTCAGGCCCTTGTGCTCGCCAGAGAAGCACTTATTCCACTGAGCCATCTCCCCAGCCCCAAGACAGTGACTTTTGAAGATTCAAATTCCCACTGAATTTTAAATAGCTCTAGAACTAAATTCCTCCCACCTTCTCACGTCTCAAGGTCTGGGTTGCAACAATATCTGTGGCATGGCCTTACCTTCTTCACTGACAGAGTATGGAAGGACAGGGGAAAGTTTCTACGTGTGGATTAGTGCCCAATAGCTTGGATTTTCGTAGCTTAGATTTAGGTTTTAGTACCTTAGATTTATGCATCCTTGAGGAAGTTGACTTCACACTGATATTCCAGTCTATGGCTTGTACCAGGATAATGTGTTCGTTAAGAGTGAGCACATAGCTTGTGCCTTCATCTGCCCAGGCTGCCACGTAGAAACAGAGCCTAAGTGGGGTAAGCAGCAGAAGTTTGCTTTCCCACACTTCTTGAACCCAGGCAGGCTAGAACAAGGTTCCGGCAAGGCAGGTCACAGTGTCAGTCTTCTCTTGCTTGTAGGCACCGCCAGCTCTGCAAGGGTGGGCCTGAGGTCTGAGCATGGTGGAAAGGAGAGCTAGCTAGAAGGTCTCATCCTGAGAAACCTTCACGTGGTGACCTTGAGCCGCAGCACACACGCAGGGGACACACGCACCGGGACCCACGAGCCCTGTTTCCAGGAGCTTTCAGTGCAACTGCGTGTGCACTTTGAGCAGTTTGCCCCCGACAACAACTCTCTTGGTTCTTCTACCGGCTATAGCGCTGTGAACATTGTTGCCAAGAATGTAATGATTTAACAAACTCAGATTTGCTTGACTTATATACTTTGGTATTGAAGAATGCAAAATTCATAATTTCACCAAAGTGCACGCTGAAATTACTGGTGTTACAAGTAGATGTGACATCACCTTATATCTGGATACTAAGACAATGAATTGTGGTCCACAATACTGGCCTGAAAATGCATTCCTCGCTGAAAAAGGCTTGCTTTCTGATCTCAGGGTGGAAATTCCTGATGAGACCACTTATCGCCTCATGGTCATGGATGTAAAGCTGAAAACCAGGCTCCTGGTGGGCGTATTGTGCACCCTTGATCAGAAAATAGGTTCTGTTGCAAACTTGCTTCAAAATTGTTAAGTGGGAAAAAAAAGTCAAATGGGTGTGTAATGAAACACATCCGCCAAACAAAAGAGAAAGACCAAATTTGAGAAAGAAATTAGCGAGGAAATGTTAGTTTAGAAAGGTATTTTATAATTAAACTGTGTTGCAAATGTGGGCTAGCGTTCTGAACATGCTGTTTGCAGTGTCCATAACCACCACGCAGCAGACGCCACAGGCAGAGCCAGAGCTGGCTCTCTTGAGCAGGGAGAAATAAACAGCAGCGGGGTCAGTGGAGGGAAGGTGAGGGAGACACGCACGCCCCCATGACCAAGAACAGGAAAAATGACACTTGCGCCAGGTGATTAGGAACCTCTCCATGCAGAGGACGCTGTGTGTGTCTGCCCCACAAGGACTCTACGTGGCTCGCGGTGTCTGCTGACGCTCCGCCCAGCTGCAGTCCCGCTGAGGGCCATCTTGCAGATGCAAACACGCCCTGTGTAAAGAGCGGGCTCTGGGCCTAAATGCACTGGTCAGTAAGTGAGGAGCTGTGAATAGTATGCGCTTACAGCGCTCAGGACAAAGACGTGGTCAGGGGAAAACCCACCCTGAGGACTTTGCTTGTATTTGCATAACTCTCGCGTGCTGTACTGCAATGCATAGTGACGCAGAGCTTCAGTCCTACACTGTACAGCAGCAAAAATCACAATATGATACAAGCAAGGTGTACTAGACCAAAAAAGATAGCGAGGCTCTATGAACTGGAAGCACAGAACTGTAGCAGAAGAAATAAAAGATACATTGTACTCTGAGTGGCAGGGCACAAACACCAATAGCACACCTCGACCTGGGCCCAACAAGCGCTATACGATCGGTGGGGCCCGTATGTAGGAATCTTGTATAAATACAAAGCGTACAAGCATTACGAAACGTTACCATTACCCCTCCTCAAGGAACCCTCTTCCTTCAAGCCCTCTCGGCCCACCTTCCTTGCTGCTCTCTGAAGCAGCTCTGGAAGACGCCTTTCTCCAGTGTCCTGCCCAGTATGATTAAAATAAGAAGGCGAGTACTACAGCCAGCTGAAGGTGGCCCAGGAACACACGGCCATGTGGCGCACTGCTCACTGGGCCTGGTGCCTTGTGGCTTCTGGCTCTTCCCAAAATACATGTGATCATGAAGGCGAACTTTTGAAGCCATGCAAAAGGAGGAGTCCTGGAAGTAGGACTAAAGACAAGAGGATTCCCAGGCCGCTCCAGGACACAGCATGAAGAACGGGATACACATGTTTGAAGTGAGGTGAGGGGTTGGAGGAGCACTAGCGGTGGGGTTGCTTGCTGTAGTAAGTTTTACAACTCAAACATTCGCCATTATTAGTCGGACCTCCTATAGACGGCATGCATAAGTCTGCATGCATCCGCCCTCAGAGCGCCCGTGCCACGGCACGCACTCCGCTCTCTCCTCGGCGTGCCCGCCAAGGCAGCCCCGCAGCTGAGCACAAGACACCAGCTGCACTTTTGAGACTAAAGCCTCAGTGTTCAGGTTTCTTCTCAGTGTTGTCGCTTTGCGGTAATGAGCGGGTTTGAGGTTGCAGTCTAGGCTTTCATTTCTAGAAGGTCCCCCACCCCTGCCCAGGACCCCACGGTCACCTTTCCTCGTCACCATCTAATGCACATCTTCTTTCCTTGTGCCTTCAGGGGCCTTCTGCCCACCCAAAATGTAAGCCAAAGCAGGGTTGCTTAACTGCTCAGCTGCGCCTCTAGACCCAGAATCTATCATAGACTTGACATCTGTAAAAACTAATGAGCAATTCAATCAATCAATCACCACTTTAGCGCTAGGAGATATTTTGTAAGCATGGTTCCATTATGTGCTACATGCTTCTCTCCAGAGTAAGTGGTTCCTTCTGGTCCTCGAATTCTATGAACACAAGGCTTTCCTAGAAAAGATTTCTTTTATAAAATGACAGAGATGATTAGAAGACTCTTGTAAACAAGGAAATACGACATGTCTTCTCTCAATATTATATTCATTGAAAAAATTCTTTCTAGCTTCTAAATCAGTATTTGGCAACTGGTTATTATTGATCACACACTTCAGTAGGAGTAAGAGAATTCAGTGTTTTATATAGACTCGCCTAAGAGAAGCTTAGGAAAGACCTCAAGGGGTAGCTTTCAAAAACATTTTTAATTAGCCACTTTTGATAGTATCACTTCTTATAGAAAGGGAGGAAGAAAGAAAGCAAACAAGGAAGGAAGGAAGGAAAGAAGGACAGAAGAAAGGGAGAAAGCAGGAAGGAAGAAGACGAGAAGAGAGGAGGAGGGGAAGAGGAAGGAGAAAATACAGAACACTTCCTCACGGCATTAGAGAACGCGTGGCTTATGGTCTCCCGGTTGCCAGGTAGGTGTTAGGCATGAACAGCCTGAGCAAGTCCAAGGGTTCTGACCAATGTTACGCCATTATAGTTACATGAGAGATGGAAGCTTCAGCAAAGAAAACCATTGTCCTCATGTGCGTATTCGGCCTAGACCCAAACAACCACAACAGGGATGGGTTACGATCATACGTGCTGCATCTTCCCCTCTGAAACTCTCCTGTGTTCCCCGCCAGGCGTCCTGCCTCCCTGGCTGCCATGACCCCTGATATCAGGAATGGGAGCATTCTTTACAGAGCCTCCAGCCTGACACAGATTAGAAAGTATTATTTCTTAAATTTTGTTTCTTGGGCCATTGAGATAGTTCAGTGGACTAAGTGCCTGCTTAGGCCAGCGCAGGGGACGGAGTTCGATTCCTGGCACCAACTGTCATGTGCTGAGCTGGCAACCGAATCTGGGTGTGGTGGAGCACACCTGAAATCCCAGCGCTGGGGAGGCTAAAGAGAGCAGGATCAGTATGAGTCCGAGCTGCATAGTGAGACCCTGCACAAAACTCAAAAAATAAACACATGAATAAATAATAAATAAATACATATTGTCTCCAGCTTTCTAACTTTCCTACATGATTGAGAGCCCTGGTAGGGGACGCTGATCACCTGAAAGAAGTGACATTCCTCTGTAACCTCCCAAGGAAATGCCCAGACGCACATATGCACCACCTATGAAGACAACAATGACTGTGGTTGTGGGCCCTGCAGTGATTCTTCCAGGCATAAAGCCATCCAAAGCCCCTCAGAGCAGACTCCTATGTGGGGCCGCCCGCCTCCTTGCTTGACAGCTTCATTATACTCTGAGTAGCCTTGATGTCCAATGAACTCGCGTACGCTTCTGCAAAGCCATTCCTGTGTCTGCTCTGACTTCTCATCGGCGACTCGAGCACAGTAGGCGAGGTCCTCTCTCTGTGTCTGGACACAGCTTACAGGTGACTCTGTCAGAATTTATTAATGATCATGCGTTAGAGAGCAAGACTGTAGTCGAGTTCTTTGCTGCCACCAAACCCAAAGTCTGAAAGGAGGAAAAAGAACTGCTCAAAATGTAAAGCCTCAGTACTGACTTCCAGGCTCAGAACCTTGTAGCAAGTTCCCACGTGCTCTGGAAGGTACAGAACACCTTCCTCAACACGGCCACCCAGGCTGGTCCAGAGCACCCCTGGACTCTTTCATCATTACTTTTCTCTGTCCATGAAGTCAAGTCGCTGCCTCCCGTCCAGTGCTGACCTTGCCCTCCTCCCCGAGTGTGGGCCTTCAGTCCCTCCATTCTGTCTAGGAGGCTCTTTGTCCCACTGCCTTTTTTGATCCTTACTCATCTGAGAGGTGTGACCGCTTAGATCCCTTTCTCTGGACTCTTTTCCTCACTTCCCTAAATTCTCTTTCTAGCACAGGTTCCTGTGTCACGATGCCCACACAGAGGGGTTGGCTTTTACTTTCTCTCTCTTTGTTCTTCAGATCTGTATTCACCTGTGGCCACACACGCATTTGCATTTCCATCTGAGGACACCTGTCTCCCCAGCTGCATAAGGCTATAGAAGTGGGGACGTTTCTTTGGCTCCTCCTTGTTTACTTAGTTCAAGGTCAGTGTGTGGCATAGGAACGAGGAGGCTGCCTATGCCTGCTGCATGGAAGAAAATATAATTTTTAGAATGCTGGACATGCTTAGCTAGAGGAACTCAACAGTTGTTTTCAAATACAGTTTGTTAATACCATAATGATAAAATAAAATTATGTTTATGGCCTTTCCTTGTTGGTATGTACATAGATGATTAAGGAACAATAAATACAAAAGGGAAGGCAAACACTCGAAAGCACCAGCTCTAGTCCTGCTTACCTGGGTGCACGAAAACCCGTTTGTCAGCGTCTCACTGCCACCAGAAGAGAAGAGTGGGGTGGCATTCAGGAGAGGGTCTATGCTAGTTTTGTCTACAAGCATAAAAAAAAACAACTGAAGGGCAAAATGCTGATAGTAATAAGAGTGAAATGCTGGGGAATGTGAAAAGGAGGCTCTCAGACACTGAGAAGCATTTTTGGAAAACATATTTGATTATTACACAGGGAAAACTCAGTGCTTATGACCTGAAATGTACCTCCCCATACCTCAGGAGTCAGAAAGAAACACCTCACATAAGCGCAAGCAGACAACACACAGAGGAGAAAAGAAATGGAAAATTAAAAGGAACGAAGACCTCAGGCATTAAAATATGTCTAGCTTGCCCCATGCATTTTCTAAAAAAAAAAGTCACATTTAATAACTCTTTCCCATTTGATTTCTCCTGATTTAATGTTGACTCAAGCCCAGCAAGCACATTAAGACTTGCAGTGCAAAGTGAAATCAACATAAATTACTAGAATATGCAGAGGAAAAAGCCCAGGTGCTGATTGAGGTTTTTATGTTGGACTAGATATTGATGAATTATGTGACTTTTTGCAAAGTTAAATTTCATCATTGGGCCATTTTGTTGACTCTGACATGCAGGGTAGAGGGCGTGGGATGCAGCATAAGAACCTTCCTGGGAACGTGGTACGCATGCATTCCTCCTCTCCCATGAGTGTGTGTGTGTGTGTGTGTGTGTGCACACGCACGTGAGCGTGAGCGCAGCAGGAGTGCCCACGCGAACTCCTAGAGTGACCGGGGAGCTCCAGTGTGCTGAGAAGTCTGCTTTGGGTCTCTTTCCAGAATCTTTTTCCTCATCCACCCAGTGATCCCTGATGTCTCTTGAAAAGGCCAAAGTATTTCACTCCATAATTAACATTGTAATTAACACTTGAATCACGTTGGAAAGTGTATCACTTGGAATTTCATGCTAAGACTTAAAAAGATTACAGGGAGATTATTTTCTGAGTAAATTTTGAGAGTTAAGAAGCCCAGAATGTGGAGTACTGCAGAACAGAGAGGACTGGGAGATGAAAGAAGACAGAAAGCACAGTTCCCTGCTTCCCAGCTGTGCCTGGAGCCTGGCCTGGGGAGTACCTCGGGCTCCACAGTAGAGAGAGCTGGAAGGGCTGGACACCAACACTTCTATCCTAGAGGAGCACGAGTGGACGGGGTGCTCCCTGGGGAAGCTCTCCGTCCAGAGCGTGCACCTACATGAGCACCAGTCCACATCCCCAGGAACTACTGAGGAGAATCCATGTGACAATAAAATCCCAAAGCGAAGACCCTAGAATGCCAATGCTTCATGCACCAAGAGTGATGGCAGTTCAAGAAGTCAATGCAGCAATTTTTATTTGTTTTGGATCTTGTTTTTATGATATCATTTTTGCTTGCTTATTCAGCTGACAACTGGAATATAAAATATATCTTTCAAAAGTATCTATAGAATATAGTATTCGTCATGTACTTCATAGCCTTATGCTAATGACAGCCTGTTGCTAAGCCTCACAGTACAGACGGCAGCTGCAATTACTAGGAGGGTGTCCTGTTTCTGACAGACTCATTTAGTCTGATTTTAACAAAATAACAATCCAATGGAAATGCATTTCTATGTCTCAAGGACAGCCCTGGCATCATACGACCTATTTCTAGCTTGAAAATTGGAGAGTGGTGTTTTGTGCAGCATCCAGTGTCGGTCCTCTGTCCTCCTCAGAACCAACTTTCTCTTGTTTATGAACAAGCTTTATTTTCTTGCTCTTTTTTGTGATGATCATTGAGAAAGAGTAAGGCAGGAGTGAAGTCTGAGAAGCTACGGCACCTCAAAAATGTAAGCTGTTGCTGGTGGCCCAAATTCTAAAGGTCCATGGACAACACAGAGGTAGGGAAAAAGTGACAAGGGCAAGACAGTTACTGACAGCCCAAAGCAGGCCTGCAGCGGGAGGCCCAGGACGACCTCGCTGGAACCAGAGAGAGGAAGCCGCTATTTCCCATAGAAGGTGGCCTGCGTCCAGGGCCCCTTGGGCCAGCCCTCAGAAGCTTCGCCAGCGAGTGGTGTGTTCTGGATCTTGTCTCATCCCAAGAGCTTTTGCAAGGGGCAACTGAAAGGTGTGTTGGACTTGTGACAGATCCATCCTCACCTTTTTAAAAGTAAATGCATTCAAAATTTTAAAATTCAAACTCCTTTCAGAAATGATCGTGCTGTTTGTCAAGGGACTGAGAAACTAATGTAGGCTGGATGGGAAAGATCAGAAGAGGAGAAAGGACACAGATAATCCTAGTGATATCCACAAGTCATAAACCCTGCACACTGTGACAGCAGGGATAGTGTATCGGTCAGGTTCTTACTAGAGAAACAGATATAACACAAGATACACAAATTTATAAGAATTCACAAGATTATCTCACGATGCCGCTCACAGTATCAGGTGAGGAAGCACGCGGAGGGTTTCTGCAGAGTGGAGACTGAAGGCTTCAGTCCAAAATCTGGAGCTCACTGAGATGTCCCTTGCGAGTCTACATCAGGAGACCCACAGGCACGGGACCTGCAATGGGAGGAAGCCAGGAGGCCATGCTGGAAGCCCAGAGATGATGTGGGAGGGGAAGGGGAGACTGGAGGTCCGCCACAGAGAGAAGTGGATCCATCCTTCCTCATTTCTGCTTCAGGCTGTCCCGGTGACAAGCCACCCGAGGGTGAGTCTTTTACATACCAGTGTTTTTGAAATTGCTGAGCTGAGTAAGTTAAGCTTCTCTTAACTAAACTTCTCAAGTGCAGACAATGAATCCACCCTCACAGGTAGTCAGTCGCTGCTGAGACCTGGGATCTTTTGGGACCTACTTTCTCCTCAACTTTCTTGAATGGATCCTTTCTTGAAAGCACCTCCCATTTCATGTCCTTCATCCTGTGGGCCTACTGACATGGACTT
>NW_004524705.1:3854158-3856148 GCF_000260255.1 Octodon degus | reverse complement strand
TTAATCCTTCATGCCCAGAAATGCCCGGCAGCTGGGGCCTGGCTGGGTCCCGCGCTGCGCTTCCTGCACAGCCAGATCGGGCAGCTCTGGCCGCTCCCGGGCCCAGGCCCTCTGCGGTGCTGTTGCCAGCCAGAACACGCTGCAGACTCCACACAGCTCCTCACGTGGAAAGTCTCATCAGAGTTCTTGAGTTTTAGACCTAGTCGCCAAGTACACCTCCCGCATGCTATCAGTATTTACAGACATCAGAGTCAGCAGCCAGCTGTCCTAACTGAAGTCCCCAGCAAAGATGAGAACAAAGTAGAAAGGCTGTTTTCCCCAGATATCTCTGCTCCTTCTGCGTACAGAGGCATGGCTTTGGACACCCTCCAAGTGCTTCTGCATTCACTCTCTAATAATCCCACCTCTTCATCTTTATTTATTTTTATCTCCTTCTCCAACTGTATTTTGGCAAGAGAAGATATTGAGAGTGGGCAGCACAAGCGTAGGCAGACTCGCTCACACCGAGGGCCAGCTGCAGTCTCTCAAGACTGACAAAGCAGTGACTTCAAGGTGGTCTCACAGCCATGAAGTGGAGATTTGGCAACATCTGAGCCAATGGGATGATCGCAAACCACCACATCAGATCAGAGGTAAACCCTAGTACAGCTGCTATCTGGAGTATTTAATCTTGCTGCCCCAGATTATCAGATTAATCAGAGCACTGCCAACCTATTTAGATTTCTAAATTATAAATGTAAGAGGAAAGGAGGTAAAGGAGATTGTAGGACTAGGAAATTTGGGAAATGCTACCAGACCCTACCAATCAGGCTCTCTAGCCATCTCTAGAAATGTGTCCCTTCTGCCCACCTGTAGGTTTACACACTATGGCCTAACACGTTGCCTCTCTTCTAGGATGTGTTTGACATGTTTTATCACTGAGGCTCCTTTAATAGAGGAAAACCCATAACAGAAGCTAATAAGAAAGTGATTCATTATTTTTGAAGAACAATTTGGTTCCTGCATATTGTTTTCTCTTATAGAAGAAAAATTTAAATTCCTGCAATTGCTTGGCCCTCTCCAGACCCAAAGGAAAATTAGAGGACAGGGGCGACCCTGAGAGAGGCTGTGCTGTGCTTCCTTCCCTAGCAGCACTCCATGTTGATCCTCTAACGTATGGACAATCAGCGAGGGCCTGTGAGTAACTCCCTGGACTCACAGCAAGAAATAAGAGGAGTGAAGAAGAACATCAAATCTAACTAAAATGATTTTCCCCTTTCCTGAAACGGAGGCTTGAAAATTCCTGCTGCAGTTACAGCATCTCTCCACATTCAAGGAAAGGAAGAAAGAAGCAGTTAGCAGAAAGCCTTTTGAGGCCAGAGCATGGCCTGTTTTGGGCTGTCCAACCGTGGCTCTGGCCTCACGCTCACTTCTCTGTCCCCGGGCTCGGGGTCTCCTCTATTAGGGTTGATGATGACCAGACTGACACTCTTCTCTCAGATCCAAATCTCTGCTCACTTCTGCCACCTTTGGCAGAACAGACAATGGTCAGCAGGAAGAACATTTTGGTCACCCAGCAGACAATGGCCCAAACAACTGTAAAACAGAAATGGGAATTTATGGCAAGCTATAAGAGAAACAGTGATGAACAATACTGTCACCGACAGCCCTTCATGTAGTTAGTGCTGACGTTTACTTCACCCCTAGAAAGGTGCATTAGTCCTATCTTACAACGTGTCTAGTAAGTGTTTTATGGATGTCCATTTAGAATATTTGCTCAAAAGCCTGAATTTGAGCAAGGCTGTCACTGAAAGCAAAAGCATCATTGGTGTCCCCAGAAGGGTTTGTTTTTCTGAAGGCACAGATGAGTTTCACACAGACTTTTCTTCACTGCCTGATAAGTGGCAAATGCTAGGAAAGAATGAAAAAGGTCTTCCATGCAAAGATTCCACTGAATCCTGGCTTGCTGCAACCTTTTTATTCTAAAGCTGCGGTTTCAGAGGGAAGAATG
>NW_004524705.1:3852114-3853103 GCF_000260255.1 Octodon degus | reverse complement strand
TTTCTGGATCCTCCAGCAGGCAGCATCGCAGCGGTCTTGAGAAGTGAAAAAGCACAGAAGTGGGGGCGGGAAGCCGAGCCGTGCAAGCGTGAAAGTCAGTCAGGGGCTTGTTCCTGAGCTGGCCTCAGTGACAGACGAGCAGTTCTCCAGTTGCTGAGGAAGGGGGAAGAAATCCTCCGTGAGGGACTCTCGCGCTTCCTTTGCACTCCTGAACTGTGTAGTTCCAAGCGCAGTGCCCCGCGCGCCTGGGGTGCAGACGCCGGCCCGCGAAGTCTCTCTGCATGTCCGCGCCGCGCACCTGACACCGAGCAGGCCAGCAGCGCCCGGGGCTGCCAGCAGGCCAGGTCCGCCGCCCCGGCACAGGCTCTGCAAGGTGGGCATCCTCCGAGGGTAGCTGAATTTTCAAACTGTGCCTTTCTTCTTATGGTGGAATAGTGTGCTCTGTAGGGATTCACGTTTATATAAAGCCTGCCCGGTGCGGTCTGGAAATAATATTGAACCTGAGCCACCTCGCCGGAGACTTGCTCCTGCGGCGCACTCGTGTGGGTAGCGGCACGGATCGGCTCTGGAAGGAGTCGAAGACCTTCAGGACCGGCAGTTTTTTGAGAAATTGAAAATTGCATTTATCTTTTTTTTTTTTTTTATTCAGTCATAATGCTTCTAAATTAATCTTGGTAATTCGGATCTTCTTAGAAAAGGACATCTATCTATCTTATTTGTTTATTTTATGGCTCTTCCCGGCACACTGTTATCACTGTCGAATCCTGTGAATGTATTGACCTCTGAATTGTCCTGAGTTATCCTTTTGTAAGATTCCACGCAGCTTCCTCGCAGCGGCTGGTGCCCACACATTCTCCAGCATCACAATACTTTCTACTTCGAGACAATGAATACCAAGAGAAGCCTTTCAATATGTCTAAATTATTAGTTTTTCAAAGTGTATCTATTGGAGCTTCCTGCTACCCTGTGCCGGCGGGACCAGTCCCAGC
>NW_004524705.1:3830445-3844424 GCF_000260255.1 Octodon degus | reverse complement strand
GAGTGCTCAGGCATTGCATGTGGTGCTGGGGACTGAACCTGGGTTCTTGTGCTTGCAGGCATTGAGTTTGCTGAGCTATCTCGCCAGCCCCATAAATTATATTCTTTATCTCACAGAACACTCAGTATTTCTTACTCCTTTTACAAATATTACATAATATTTTTAAATCTTCAATGTTTTGTTTCTTTCAATTCACTCTTTAGAAATTTTGCCTTATACACTACAATAAATTTATTAAGGCAGGTGGCTGACGACCATACTTTCATGTAAAAAATCTTCTGTATAAATATACAGTTTAACAATAAAAGGACATCTTTGTGCTTTTTGTTTTTAATTCCTTCTCTGATATTGTAAGCGATGCCTTCTTATAATCCAAATGTATTAAATATGTTCTTGAAACTGCTTTATTCCTTAATCATTTTGTGATCTTTGAATTACTACATAATCTCTCCCATTTACATTTATTCTTACAATGAGATGTTTCATCTCACAGCTGCTTTTTTGTTAAAATATTTCAGTGCTTTCTTGATATTTTCTTCATTTTATAATTTCTAGCAGATGGACTCTGAGAGTCGAAGAAGTACAGAAACACTGACCTTTGTATTTTGTGCTGTTTTAAATCATGCACACTCTATTTTAAATTCTACTCTTCTGTTACACTGAAAATTCCATAACTTGTATGTTGAGTGAGCTGCACTTATTATGCTGCATTGTGTAGTTCACACATGGGTAAGCATCAGGGTTAGGTAGGAGCAACTCCGTGTGTTGGACGATACAAGTGAAGAACAGCTGTGCGTATCAGCTAGCTCCTGAGCAGAACTGACAAAAGGGAGCCTCGGAGAACAGGTGAACCTAAGGATGAGTTTTCCTTCTTTCCACAAGCAAGTTCTATTCATTTTCTATTCTAGCAATAGTAGAAATAATCCTGTACTATTGCTAAAATAGAAAATGAATATACACTAAACGAAAAAGGAGGTTTATACCACATGACTTTTTCATCTCACTTTCCTGTAGGTCAGAAGTCATGTGAATAAATTTTCAAAGACACGCAAGAGGAAAACAGAGCTCACCGGCACAGATAATAGGCCACTGAGGCAGAGAAGCTCAGCCAAGAGCAAATGAACACAACAGTTAGAAACGGCTTAACGAGCAACGAGGGACATTTTTGATAAGTGACAAGCAAAGGAAAATGTTCCGCCTTTCCCAGGGGGGGCTCCCTGCCAGCGGGGAAAGTATGGATGAAGGGGAAGGACGCGGCATTGTGGCGCCCCATCTTAGCACCAGATTTCCACTTTCTTGGTGGCTGTAAAGCCTCTGCTGGACACGGGATTTATGGGCTCCTCATTTTTCAGAAGCCTCTTCTTTCTGCCCAGAGAGAGAAGTTCTGGGGAGATGTCTTTCAGCATCTGCTGAGCCTCAAACACTTTCAACTCAAAACCAGTCCGCAGCCGAAGCAGCCTTGCTGCAGCGGTGTGCTGCTCACCCGCATTGCCTGGGGAAGAACCTGCTCCCCAGCCGAGCAGGCTGTGTGTGGACTCCGGCTCCTGGCGGTGGGCTGCCTGAAATCCCACCTCTTCGTCCTCTGTCAGCGGAAGGTCTGCTCTGCTCATAGCAGCTGCTCCCTTCCCTAAGCCCAGGCACTGCCAGGCTGTGGTGAGCAGCGAGGTCCTTCCTCCCTGCCCCTCTCGGATGGACTTCAGTGGGAAAAATCTCCTCTTGTGAATTTGCATTATTGGGGTTTACTGAAATGCATAATCCAGGATAAGCTCTTCATCTCAAGATTCATGACCTTAATCCTATCAGGAAAGTATGCTGGTGATATAATATAACAAGTTTCCAGATTTCAGAGTCAAGGAAAAGCCACTTCGGGGACCCTCATTCATTCTATCACACAAGATGGGCCAGCACATGTCTGTTGTCTGACTCGGCAGCATTGCAGCTTCAGGTCAAAACTTTATTGTGATGATTTGAGAAAAAGATCCTATTTATGAAATGAATAAAGGGATCTGCAAGTGATATAGACAGCGACTACAGGAGGAGCTGCATGGGGCTAGGAGAGCCATACCTTGAGGAGCAGCCTCGGAGGAGTGTAAAAGTGGGTTACCTTGGACGCCTGCATGGCATCAGTGAACGAGGAGGAACAGCCCCCTTGAGAGAAGCCCAGGAGCCACCTTCCGGCTGGGGCTGCCTTCCTGCCATTCTTGCCGACGCTGCCCAGCGTAAGTACCATCGAATGAACTGTATAGTCTTACATTCAAGAAGCCTCATCTGCTGGACCCAGAACTGCTACGGAAGGGTGTCCCTGTCTCACTAGGGCCATGGTTTTTGACCAAAAGTAGATGCTCAGACTTGGTGCTGTCTGAGAGACTCAGGGTAAGTAAGTCGGTCTACATTCCATCAGCATCCCCTCTCGAATGTGCTGCCCCCTGCCCAGTGCAAGATGTAGGGCTCCTGCTTTCTCTTAACATCAACCCGAGGAGCTGAGCCCCCTCAGGAAGCAGCTGGCAAGGCGGGACCATAGCCCTTGTCTGCAGCCAGGGTTCAAATGCCGTGTGACCAGGTACCGAAAATCATTCCACTCCTCTTAGAGCCAAAAGGTCCCCGGTTTACCTGTGTTTCATTCCACTGTCTACGTCTCATAAATTCATTTAGATTTTACACTTACATCATTCTTTATATGTGTTTATTTTGTCTGTTCTTTGGAGAATGAGTTGTGCTGGTTTGAGGATGTTGGATTTTATTAAGAAATGTATATTTGTGTCTATAGCTATACGTAGTTACATCCAAATTGTTTTCTGTTCTTCTGTTTATACCTTGACAATTATGATACTGTGTAAATATATGTTATATCCATATGCACCCTACAGAAGAATTTAACAGTAGTTTTGAACTGTTTTGTTTTTGGTTTTTTTTTTCCTGAAAGTTGTTTGGGTTCTCAACATTCTATCAGGCTGTATGTAAGACTTTTGCATTTTTTAGTGTGTGTGGTATTCATCACGTTCTCTATCTGTATTATATCCTTTCACTTTACACTGGAACACTCTGGCTCCGGCTTCTCTATTGGCCCTTAGGATCCCTCCAAGTGTAACCCGTTCTGTAAATCTGCATGCTGAACCTGGTCCATTTCCTAAAACAATTTTATATCACTGGTTTATTTCTTAGGGCCATGGAAGCTTTCTGGCACGGGCTTCTCCGGCTTGGATCGTCTTCTCTACTCTTGCTCTAATTTAATCATTACGTTTCTCTTCTGCCTAGATTGGAGTTCCATCTTCTTTACGTGATGGCGCCCAGCAGCTCCTCCCGTGTCTACATTTGTCTAATGCCTCTCATGTGCTTCCTGGACATTGGCCTGAACTATGTAAGTCTCACGAGCTTGTCCTGAAGCCCAAAACTATCGTTAAATTCTTGTGTGGGGTACATATGGATATAACATCTATTGACATGATAACATAATTATCAAAGTATGAACAGAAGAATAGAAAACAATTGTGTGAGGCTCCAAGGGTGTAACCACCTATATCTATAGACACGAACAAATACACATTTCTTAATAAAATCAAATGTTCTCAAACAACCACAACCCATTCTGTGACTCTCACTTCCCCTCTCATCTTTTAAGTTTTCATGAAGTTTTCATGGCCAGTGACAATTTCTTCTTCCACGTCTGGCTTTACATTCAAAATCGGAGTGTATGAGTGACACGCCCTCTACAAAATAACAGCAACAAATAAGTTCATGCTTGCATCTGAGTTTAATTTTTTTTTTTTGATGTATTTGGTACAGGGTCTCACTGCACAGTTTGGACTTATAGTGATTCTCCTGTTCTCAGCTTCCCCAGAGCTGGGATTACAGGTGTGTGCCACCACACCTGGATTTTGTGGCCAGCTCAGTGTGCCTGGGGGTGGGACTGGCATGGCATGTGGTGCTGGGGATCAAATTCTGGTCCCTGCACTTGCCTAAGTCAGTTGAGTACCTACACCTAACTTTAATCATAAAAAATTTAAATGTATATTTTATTTTCAATTAAATTTATTTTTAAAAGTATGAAAACAAAAAGTCTTCTTAACCCCTTTTTTTCACAAAGTAAACTCTTGTGATTTCTGGTGCTCACTCTTAGGAAACATTTTTTATTCATCATTATACAAGCTAGAACATTTTCACCAACGTTTAGATAAAACTTATAGGGATCACCATATATCCCATTCTATTCTTTTTTGTCCTCTACATTCATTTCTCTTACACATTAATATTTTAAGCATTATTTTGCCCTTGTGGTGCTGGGCATCAGACTGAGGGCCTCAGTTTTCGAGGCACCTAGGCATGAGCTGTGAGAAGGTGGGTTCTGGCTGGAGGATGTGGCGGCGTGACTGGCACGGTGTCTCCTCCTCCTGGCTCCCCTGGCGTCCTCTCCCTTCCACTCCCGCGAGCGAGCAGCCTTTCCTCTCCTGTGCTCCTCCGCGTGCCACTCCGACCGACGGAGGCGGCTGACCGCGGACCAAAGCACAAGGCTAAATGAGCTTCTCCTCTGAGTTGCAGTGTTGGGCATTGTGACAAAGTGACCAAGACAGGTGCATAGCGTTTAACTAATAGAGATGTAGTCCAGCATCATCTGTTTCCAGATCTTTCTCCCAATGTACAGGCTGACTCAGATTTTATATTACCTAGGAAAAGAGTCTCCTTGTCTGATGCTAAGTTTCTACTGTAAGTGATTCAACTCTGACCGAAATTCAGTTGATGAAGGCAAGTACAGTATTTTGAACTCAGTGCCAAAAAGCAATGAAGTAAATACATACATAGCTGGCATGTGTCACTGAAATTCTGTTGGCAACACCATTTTGCTAGGGGTTGGGCCAGTCAGGGGCAGGCAGCCTTGTGGCTATCTGAAGGCAGGCCCAAGGCCAATTCTTCATGGTTGGCACCCGCATGGAGTGCTGGAGGAGCAACAACGACAGAAAGCCAGCATGGCGTACAAGGGGTGGAAGAGTATGAGTGATGTGAAAGGAGCCCGAGGGCCAGTGTGGCGCCTTGGGGCTCTTGGTAGTGCTTTCTCCATTTTCCTGATGACACAGGAAGACACTGACGGGTTTGAAATGGCAAGTGACTTAACATCATTTCTGTTCTAGTACAGCCTCCAGTTGTTTGGGGAACACAAGGAAGGAGGGCCAGTCAGGGGATAGACTGTAGGCAGCTGTGATCTGAGTAAGAATGATTGCAGCAAGACGGCATGAAACTTAAGCTGGGCCATGGCAAAGTGACGACAGCAACAGGAGACTGTGACTGTCACCCGGGGTAGGTCCACTTCCTCAGGTGACAAACCTGGCATAGCCACACTCGTGGCACTGTCAGGCGGGTTACCAAGGCCGGCTGCATCCTGGGCACTGCATGCGGGTGCCGACTCCTTCCTCTCTGGCACTGTATTTCTCCACTCCATGGTGGCCAGGACTGAGAACCGAGCTCCTCCGGGTCTCTCCCATGCTGTTTCTTCCTCTGGAGCCAGCTGATCATAGACTGAAAACTGAAGCTGTCATCCTGTAAGCTCTTGATACTGGATATTCTGTTTCTTCAACAGAAAGTCAACTGATCCAGGGAGAACAATCAAAGGCTGTTAGAAAGGTCAGGAAGTAGCCTGCAGTGAGATCCACCAAGGTGGTAGTGAGGGAATACTAGAAGTGAGGGAGGAAAGTATGGAGTGTTGGGTGGAGGGAGGATGCTTGAAGCTGAGCTCATGGAGACGAAGTTGGTGATGAGGAGACCTAGACCTCAGCTATGGGCCCAGGAAAGGAACTCAGAGTGAGGTGAGGTCAGTGAGAGAGGAAAAGTCAAGGGACTGAGGGGCCAACTGAAAGGTTGACCTCTATGAACACTGATATCTTCCTAAATAATGGCCCCAAAGTGGTGAGAGAATGAGCCAGTGAACCTCAAGCCAAAATCTTCAAGGACTAAGGGAGGGCAACTCAAGTTTCAGTAAAGGAAAGAAGGATCTCATTGAACAAATCTGATGTGACCATCCTTATTTCACAAGTGAACATTTATTTCCTTAGAAATTCTTCCCATAGCTCATTCAGAATATTCAAAAAAGATAGTGTCACGTTAGGGCCGTGGTTACAGGAAGTCGTTGTTGGAGCCAGACAGCCTGTGCTCAGATGGCTTGTGCTGTTTATCAGCTGGATGACCAGGGACACAATGTTTTGGCTCATCTGCAAATTAGAGATGATGAGACTACTTCCTTGGTGAGGTTGCTGTAAGTCCATTTGAAATAATCTATGTAAAGCACACGCAGCAGAGCCTTGCCCAGCCTCGGCTCTGTGTAAGTGTTTGTCATTAATAATGTCATGTTTCTCACTTGGATGTTGCAGGCCACGTCATGGAACTAGTCACCACATGCATTATAAGTTAGGTGGAGAGAAAGTTGGTAGGGAGCAATCGATCAGTGTCTTTAGAGAGCAATTGTATTTCTAGGTGTTCAGCATGTAGCTATCCTCATCCCTTTATTAAATGGTACCTATACAGAAATGTTCTCACTATATAATTTATGATGGTAAAAGAGTTGGAGCCAATATACACCTGCAAAATCTATGCTGGGCAGCTTTAGTTCTCTATCTGTTGAAGAAAAATTCTCCAGAAATACTATTAAGTGAAAACAGTTAGATGCAATATGGTATATATCCTTTGATAGCATTTGATAGACTCACATGCCTTTTGTATGTGTCTATAAATGAGCATACTATTTTTGGACTGTCTCACAGGAAGCCTCAGTAGCTTCTCAGAAGGAAAATTTGGTAATTAGTATAGGCCGAAGAGCTTCACATTTTTCTTTCATTTTGTGCTGCTGAGCCAGGGTCTTGCTGGGTAGCTCAGCCTGGCCTAGGATTTGAAATGCCTGTCTCCTCACCTGCCTCTCAAGCAGTGGAATCACATCTCACATTTTTTAACTTATGTTTGTAGTATCATTTATATTTTATACTGTGTATATGTTCAGAAATAAAGCCTTGAAGTTAAGACCAGCTTTTATCACTTCAATTTCAGGTCAAAAGCAAATTGTTTAAGCAAATATTTCTAAATTACTTTGCTGCAGGCTGAGTGAGGAAGATGACCTGTGGACCTTGCCCTTGGGCCATTGTTGAGGGCCAAGATGCACCCCCAAGTGTCGCAAGGTGGAACGAACTAACTGAAGGCTCCAAAGGCGTCCGGAGCCAACAGCCGCTTCCACTTGCAGCTTTCACACTGAAAGGCAGATCATGACCTGTAGTTGGCTTATTCAAAACTTCACCTAAACACAATCAGAAATCTTCATTGTATGTGTATTTAATATTTTAAAATCAAAGCAAAAAAAATCCTCCACGATATTCTCTGCACCCCAGAAATGCCAAAGGAGTGAACTACCTATGCCTATTTCTGCTCCTTTCTAGTAGCACTACAAGTCAAATGCTCTATTTATTTAAGTCTAAATTTAGCGTGAGGTGCTGGGCAGCTGGGGACACAGGAATATGGTGTTAGCTAAAGGTGCCGTGGCCTGGGGCTGTGGCTGAGAGTGTTGGAAGGAATTTCCAACATGTCTTAAGGCCGTGACACACATGGAAAAGAAAATAAGAGAGCAGTCACCGGGATCCTGAGCGGGGACTCAGAACTGGCTGTGAGCAGGGCCTGACCTCTCTCCTTCCCTCTTCTCCTTAATCCCCTTCTAACTGAACATCGCAGCTCTGGGTCTGAAGAGCAGGCATCAGCCTGGGGCTGCAGCCTACAGCTGGTGTGTGAACAGAGAGTTTCTACCTCTCCACCAAAATATAAAATTAACTTAAAAATGACTTTCTGGTTCATTTTGTTTGCTCATAAGTTACAAAGCCTGATAGATATTGGAGGAAAATGAAAGCAATAAGGTCAAAGTCATTCAACTGAGAAAAACAGCTGCTTTGTGAAGCAGAGGCGTCTCAGGAGCCTCTTACCTGGGCCACCGCGCTCAGCCCTACCTTCTCTCTGAACTCATCCATTAAAAGAGAGTGTACTGTCCACACTTGAGCAGCTATTTCCATGCTGGGTGGAACCAAAAACACTACGCTGGGCTGGAGGCTAACTCGAGAGTCCAGCTCTGACCTAGAGAGGGTCTGTGGTCTGGAAAGCCCGTGGGATCTGGCAGAGTAATTTGCAGACTGAGGCTTTAGGTTCACGGTAGGACAGACACAAAAGCTGGTATGGCTGTGTGGACGTGGGACACCCTCACAGCACTGCTGTGGTTTGAACACAGCTTCCCCAGTGTGCTAAGGATGTGGCCGCCACATGGTGCTACTGGGAAGAAGGCAAAACTGCACCCGAAGAAGCCTGTCAGACCCAGTCCTCTCTTTTCTCTGTCTCTTTGCTGCCTGAACTCTGAGCAAGTGATTTGCTTGGCTATGCCCTGCCGTCGTAACGAGCCTCCTTCGCCATGAGCCTGTAGTATGCGGTTGCCCAATCTTGGGCTGTAAACTCCAGATCTATGATCCAAAATGAACCTTTAGGCATTAAAAGTAATTGGAGTATTTGTTTATAGTGATGGGAAGCTGACTAAAGAGCCATGGTTTTCCAAGTGGAAACCGAATGTAATGTTGTTTCTTGGAAATCTTTGTAAGAATTCCCCCCTCATGTATGTATCTAAGCCTCAGACCAGCAATGTGCTGAGTGAAGAAGCCTGACCAAGTGTCAGATGTGAAAGAAGCTTGAAAGCACAGGACATCCAGTTAAGGAGGGGCAGGACTGGGTCTGCCAATACCTCACCATTTTCATGAAGGACCCAGAATTCATAACATCTGTGAGGACACTGGACTCTGGGTCAACCTCCCACACCACCTTCACCCCTTTGTGGGTCAGGCCCATGTAGTGGCCTTTGCCTTGAGCCCTGGCCTTCACTCAGAACCCCTGTGAGGACCAGGGGCTGGTCAGACACAATCAAAATCACCCATCTGATTTCTTCTCAGTGTCCATTGGTCTTACTTCCTGGTCTGGACTCTGTTTTATGGCCACCTTTGTTGCTGTTGCTTTCTATTCAGACATTTGTCAAAGAATGAGCACTTCAATACTAACCTGGCTACAGCTAAGAATTTATACACAAGCGAGCTGATGGTCGACTTGTGCTTCTGCCCCCAGATTAATCTGCCACTTCGACTGGTACTGTGAGCTCATATGCACTAGACCCTTGGTCGTGCCAGGACTGAGAGTTACTAAGGGCACTAAACAGACCCTCACATACTCATCTGAGCAATCTCAGACACATGCACGTGTGTGCACGCATACACCAACACACACACACGGGAGCCAACAATTTCTAAGTGAGAAGAAGACACAGAGTAATACTGCAGGTCCACTATGACAAAAGCTAACTACAGGAAAGGCTCATCTTTCACTCCTTGTCTGTGAGCTACAGTGCTTTGCGTTTGTTGTGGGAAGAGGGATACTTCTTTATTCTAAGCACAAAGACCAGAGCTCTTGTTCTCCTTGAGTTTTCTGATTCCAGATCTGGAAGTTGACAGAGTGGAGTGTGACAAGTCCTCCTCTCCCCCTGGTCCCACTTCACCACTTCCAAAAGGCCAGGAGAGGAGGAGCAAAGCTGGAAATGTGGAGACAGTGCTGCCTTTTTACAAGACTGTCAGATTGTGTGATTGATAGCACAGCCAACTCAGTGTATTGAAACAGTAAATAAATAAGGCCCCTGTGCCCTCCATTAATACAGCTCCCAAGAGGGTCCTGGTTTCAAGGGCATCGTTTATGCTCTGCAGAATCTCGTCAATTAACCAATAAAAATGAAGCAGTGGAGAGCAGGTTCTCAGAGAGTGGGTCCCTCCAGCAGCATCCTGCCTGCTCCTTGCTAAGGTACATGGATGACAGGCTTTCTGTCTTCAGGGAGTCCGCAGTCTAGTGGTAAAGGTAAATTGGTACGGAATAGTAATGCAGTGAAGAATACTGAACAATGTGTAATTAATTCTACTGTGTTTTTGAGACAAGGGACAGCTGGGTTCAGCAGAAAAGACTTTGTAAGAGAGAAGGGCCATGTGTGGACCCTGGGGGCAGGCGAAAGACAGGTGACAAGACAGGAAGAGGATGCCCCACCTGAAGCGGGATGGTATGGGCTGCGACAAGGCCAGATCGATTCGCGCAGGCCATCTGCGTTGTGCTAATGAGCTCAACAGCACCACTTTCAAGTTATACAGCACAGGAAGGGGATATGTTGATTTAATGAATGCATAAATACAAAAGCTAGGATTCCTTGTCCCCTAGCTGTCTATAGTGTGCCTCCGACAGGCCCATTGTACTATGTCTAGCTGGAGGTTAGGCTTTGAAAGAAACTGTCTATGCATTATCTTAATGTTCTGTTCTTTTTGTCTGTTTTAGAAGAAGGCTTTTCTGGTATTGACCAAGGTCACTTAAGTCTGTTTTTGTTACTTCTAACTACAAAATTATTGTCCTGAATCTCTAATACAGTATTTTAGTCTTCAGTAAAATTAGCAAAAAATCCTGCTGACTAAAAATACAGTGCTAGGATCATTCAGGATTCAGGAAAGAAACCAAACAGAAAAGCACAAAGGACAGCAGTTCTGAGATTCATGTCATAGTTAAAACAGGACATAGATACATATTATTTACAGAGCTTTCTCCCACTAGCGAGACCTTTCTGCCTTAGTAAAAAGAAAATGCTCCTCATACTTGAATATTTCTAATAAGTGAGGTTCTAATAATTTTATGATTGCTCCAACATGAATATTATCCTAGAGCATACTTACTTCTTTTTAGAAATAGTTAGAGGATTGCATTTTATTGCCAAGTGTATAATGCCTGAATTTACTTTCATTTGCTACTGAAATGCATATTTTCCTTTTGCAGAAAAGTCTTATGCATACAAAAGCACTAGGAAGCATTTGAAATTAATGAATAAAAACTCCTAGGCCTGCGGAGCGTCTCTGGGGAATGAGAGCCATCTGGCGTGGGCCTCACAGCCCAGCAGGATGCGTGCTCCCCACTCCACTGCTCCCTGATTCTGCTTTTCCTGGAGATCATGGGAGAAATCAGTAACCTCTGTCCCTGGGGGAGGTCACACAGCTAAGGCCATGCGGCACACAAGCCAGCGCAAGTAGGACTCCTCTGTCCCGTGTCAAGCTGTTCTTCACAGAAAGCCAGCCAAGATGCTTCTACACCGTTGTCTCTGGCCCAGGGCACGGAGAACGTGTGGTGAGCTCACAGAGCGCAAGTGACCCCGTGACGGATTCGCACTCTCGACCCTCCTGACAGATGCCACAGGCCTGCCTTACACCAGTCCTCCCAAGCTAGAGGGAACGTCCCCAAGAGCAAGCTTGTTTTACAATTCCAAAAAGCTTTTGAAAACAAGTGGAGTTTACTGTAATAAGCCCCGAGAACCACCACAGTCGGAAGATCACATTCATAGCAGCACAGCTCATGAAAACTAAAGCCTGGGAGGGAGAGGCCACAGGTCCATCGACAGATGAATGGATGACGGAAATGTGCTACTTACCCTTGTGGAGCACTTCTGTGCCCCGAACAAGGTTAAACTTGAGTCACTTGTAGGAAAATGGGCACACCTTGAAACTGTAGAACTTTAGCGTTCAAAACATTTCCAAGCCCAAGTGTATGAATAGCCGCCAGTGTTCCTTCTGCTTCTGTAAACAAGCTCCCTAACCACGAAGTACACCAGAGGCACAAGCTGTTCCAACTACTTCTACTTCCAGTTTGTTCCTGTCTGCGTTTTCCAAAGCCCGTCTCACTCACAGGAGTCCCCAGCTTCCCACACTAGCTGGGGACTCAGGCCGTGGTGTGCGCGGCTCCTCTGAGCCCACTAAGCCTAATGGAGCCTGGCTCCCTCCACTTCTCTGTGTGCTGTTTGGTTTCTTCACCTGCAGCAAACCTAAAACTGCTCTAAAAAGATCGTAATGTTAAGTGAAATAAATCAGACACACAAGTTTAATTATCACATTTTCTCACACAAGAAAATCAAAATATAAAACATAGCAAATAAAAGACAGATAATAGGAAATAGGAGACAGACCCTTTGTGAGGGCCAAGGGGACCAAGGTATGCGGGAGCAGAGAAGGGAGGGTGCGAGGGAGAGGGGAGGGAAGCAAAGGCATAAGCCACGCTGTGCCCACGCGCCAACCCCCGCCCCCCAGGAGCACGACCACCGCTGACTACACACATGCATTAGCCAGAATTATGAATGGAAGATGGCAGCGGGAGCCTCTTGTCTTTTCACCAAGTGCCCTAGGGCATAGGTGACAGTTACAAGAATGATGGACAAATGCTCATGATGTCGAGCAAGAAAATGACACTAGTATGGACCTGGGCCAGACGCCACCAGAGCCGAGTGTGCACCGCCCGCGCTGGAGCCTGGCCCAGCCAAGGGCTGCTTGTCCATGAAGCAGCACACACTGCGCTGGGTTTTTCTGACTTTTGTAGGTGGTGTAGTCAAGGGAGATAGACTTAAAAATTGCTTCTTAAAAAGTAGCTACTCTTATAGTCTTAGTTGCCAGTAATGATTAAATCATTTCTACTTCATTACTGACCCAGCATAAAGAAGAGAGAAGGTAAGAGACATAACTTACCACCTTGTAGAGACCTGCCGTCCTACCAGCTGCGGTGCCTAGAACATTCTGCTTCGCAGCAGGACATCGTTTCTATGTTTGTGTTAGTACCAGACTCTTTCCTGACATAGAGCTTATTTTCCTTTTTGTGGAAGTGAATGCAATACTGCAGAGCTGATTGCAGTCAGAAACAGGCCACCGAAGCAGGAAAACTCTTCTCAATGGGAGATAAACTAGCAGGGTTCAGTCACTTGGTTACAGGTTTGGCAACATGTCAGGGAAATGCTTTTGCCCACTTCTCAATGCTTGATTAATCAATTTTTATTCTTCTTGTAGTCACATGCACTTGGTTTGGAAGTAGCTAAATAAAGTGAAAGCTGTTTTAAATTGCACCATTGAGTGATAGCGGCATTATTTCACAAATGAATAGTGCTACCCATATTCATATAATTTTTGAATTGAAATGTCATTTGTGGAAAACGTCAGTGTCAGATTTAGCATTTTAAATGCCTGCCTTAGCTGTTAGCTGGGAAAAAAGCCATACAGGCGACCAGCTTTACGGGCGGCACCCGGATGCGGTATTCGCGGTTCGGTTCTGCGCGTGGGTCTGCCGCTGCTCTCCGCACCCGCTTCCTCCATAAATGAAGAGGCGCTGAATCTCCTTTGCCTCTTCCTAGCGCAGCTCCATCCTTATGGGCCATGCGTAGTAAAGCTCCCATGAGTCTCTACATTTTTATTTTTTCTATCTAGATGAATTTATTATTATAATATTTTCTATTAATAACCATATTTAGAAACAAATTGAGGCTAAGTAGCACCGCCTCCTGTGTAGGAGCCATTATTTTCTCGGTCGGTGTGTCTTGGTTGGCACACAGGCCCTTCCACTACTTAGGTCCTGTCAATAGCACTGCTACGTGGGTACGCGCACGCTATTGTGATGTGGGGTTCTCACTCTTTCAGGAAGATCCCAGGAGCAGAATGGTGGGGCGAGTGGAGATGCTGCGTCTAGTTTTTCTGAGGAACTTGTAAGAAAACAGCTGAATCTTGAGCCCGCAGCGCTACGAGGACTAAGCCAGACAATATCAAACCGTTTTTCTCACGTGAGAAACCCAAAAGGTAAAGAGTTCAAAGAGCAAATAAAAGTCAAATGGAAGGAAACGGGGTCGAGTCTGTGTAAGCCAGAAAGAATCTCCGATCTGGATGCAGGGGAGTAAAGACGATCAGGGTGGGAGGGCCGGCCACCCAGTTCAGCAGATTAAAGTGCTTGCAAGCAGGCGCAGGGGCCGGGGATTGGATTCCCAGGCCTGCTGTGCCGGCCCTGACCCCTGGGCATGCTGAGCCGGCGATGGAGACGAGGCGTGGTGGCGCGCGCCTGTAATCCCAGCTCTTGGGAGGCCGTAAACAGGCGGATCACTACGAGTC
>NW_004524705.1:3824039-3830040 GCF_000260255.1 Octodon degus | reverse complement strand
AAAAAAGAGGACAGGATGGGGGCAGCTTTGCACCACCAAAGGGAGAAGCATTAATTTAATGAAGGCTGTTGAGTGAAGAAAAACTGAATGAAATAGTGAGAGGAGGCTATTTTGAGAACCAATTCCACTTCTGATTTATTTATCCATCCAGCATGTCTACATGGTGTTCAAAGGGAAGACTTCCGCCTGCCTGTTCACAAGTCTTGCCCTCGAGCACCAAGGCTGGGGGTGCAGAAACAAATCACTCAATGCACCCTAGGATCATAAATGAGATGTATTTTAGAACTGAGCTACACTGAAGGCATGTTGGACAGAAGGAAGAATCCTGACTTAGTTCACAGAGGCACAGGCTGTCTCCGAAAACTGTCATCGATACTACTGCAGACCACGCATAAGCGATATCCAAGGGGAGATGACAGTAAACGGGCATCTGTAGGACAGGAGATATCATAGCCTGAAGGGATCCTGTGAAGTGTGAGACTACGTGACACTTCAGAATATTGCATGCGGTTCCTATGCCATGCAGAACTGCCACAAGAGGTGGCTGTGAAAGTAAGGCAGGAAAAGGCTCCGTTGAAACAAACGCCCACAGAGCTGTAAAGCATGCTCGGTGTGCAGTGGAGTTAAGTGAAGAAAAACAGTGGGCTGTGTGATGCAGCGTTAGCGTTCAAAGATCCCAAATGCTAGGAGGGAGCCACGGTTAACACAGAGAGAAAACGGGACGCGAGTACAGACAGCTGGTCTCAGTAACAACGACCAAGCGGGGTTGCCCTGGAAATGATGGGGATGACGGCAAGAAAGAATGCACCCCACTTTTAAAGGGGTGGCACTACTGGTGTAAGCCAGCTGCTACTGTATTTGAACACAACTTCAGACCTCTTTGTTTGGAAAGAAAGGATAGAATCTGCATTGCTATGCAGCACATTCTCCCGATTCTCATTGTTGGCACCCCGATTGCGCGCGCGTGCGTGTGTGCGTGCGCGTGCGCCTTTATGCCTTCGGCGCGAGCCACGTCTACCTGTGGCATTCTACTTCTTGTCTTCTGGCCCCTCTTAATATTATATAATATATGCAGGGGAATTCCAGTGGATGTTTTACTAACAGGCTGTCGGGCCATTCCTGCTGCTTTAATAACATATCTTAGGGTGGAAATTTTTAAGTCATACAACTTTGTTCCCGTCAGCTCGAGTCTGGGGCCAGCAGATTCAGCAGCACCTAAGAGCTGCTCCGGTCCACTTCAAGAACCATAGCGAGCTCGTGTGTCAGTGCGTGACAGGAACTGCAGCCTCGTGTCGCAGAAGGGCAAGGGCCTGTGGTCCCTCCCCAGCCCCTTGGTAAAGACGGTGAACTCGCGGTGCATGCGGAGCCTTTGTGACCTACTTACTCCCTTCCTACAGTCTGAGCCTCAAATACTGTTACACCGGGGACTAAGTTTCAACGTAAGTTGGGAGGAACATAGTCAAACCTCAGCACAGACTACGAGCTTTAATTATGTGAATCTTATTGTGGGGTAGAATATAAGGACAATTAATGAAAATGTACCTCTCTCAAATATATGGAGGGCGAAATGTACTGTGGTCCTAACAGGATACTAACAGCTGAGTTTGGAAATGTCTGGGAGCGATACCACAAGATTAATCAAGTTAATATTACTTTCCTTCCCAAGGACACTACTTGACCACATTATAAGCAGGCTATCCTCAAAGGTCAGTGAAATGCATGCAGATGCCAAAGAAATTAATTGCTCTTTCATCAATTCCCATTGCCAGCTGGCTATTTTCCCTTCAGACGCCTCTGCTGGAAGAGGCTGAGCAAGTCCAGAGGCCCCTGGCAGGGCTCCCCTCTGACTGTGCACGTACGTGCGGCAGAGACAGCAGCAACTTCTTCACTGCAACTTCAGCTTCTCCGATGCCCGATCTTGCGATGGCCCTGGTCTTACTTGAGATTTTCCAGCAGATAATGATGCAGTGGGACATTTTGCTTTATGATTAAACTTCAAACATTTCAAATTCAGTGTAGTAGACACCTGCACACGGTCAGTTATTACCATTCTAGGTAGTTGTGTGGCTTATGGAAAGCACTGTGAACACTATGCATGCACGCAGAAAGATTTATGGAAGAGAGTGCACAAGTGTGCCAAGCAGCGTGGTAGGTCTGCCTCCAAAATAAAAATAGGCATGAGATGACTGTATTTTATTTGTATTATTATGCTTTTAGCACCTTTTTCTTGTACATTTCAAAATTCATACAATGTAGGAATGAGTTATTATGAATTCATAGGATAAGTACTGGTTTAATCTATGATACTGCAGACATAAACACCTAGGAATGGCTACTCTCAAAGAGGAAAGTGAGAAAGGAAAAATGTAAATGATCTGCTCTCATCTATCTCTGAAAAAATAATTCAGATAATACTATGGTATGTCAAGGTCTGCTGAAGCACCTCCATAGCAGTGGTGTTTTTCTTAAAGATTTCCTTCTCACCTTTAGAGAGAGTGCAGGAAGAATGGTGAGGCAGAGCCCTAAGAAGGGAAATTCTGTTGATGCCGAATTTCTAAAAAACAAAAGCAATAACAGCTAGGAAAGGGAAAGAAACTTAAGGGCATACGCTTTACAATATTATGATAGCTATGATAGATTAGTTTTAAACTTGAGCTATAGCAGCTATGAGTGTATTGCTGAAATACAATTTTCGTGGCACTAGAAAATAGCATTCCAGCCAACGTTATGAAATTACCTGGATGTTCAACAGCAGTGGCAACAATAACAACAAAAAATATGGAAGAGTAAGTAATGAAAATTATGTTACAGTCAGCAAATCTGAAAAATTAGGGAGTCTAGAAGCAGGGAAAATGTTGGTCCCTTTGGCCGGTATGACATTCATTATTAATACTTAGCGTTCCTTTATAAAAGGAAAGTTCATTATGGCTGCCATGATGCTCGCTAAGAAATAGAAGGGTTGAGAATAAAATGTGATTCTTTAGGAACTGCAAATGGTGCTTCTGGTATCCCCCCAGCTGAATACATCCTTAGTGTGCCAAGGCAGAGATAAACGATGCTAAGCCTGTTACCACTATAGGGCTTGCGTCATCGCTAAGGGAATCCTCCAGGGAGAAAACCAGGTATCAGGCAAAAGACCCTGGCACCTGAAGTTGAACACTAAATTAAGCCAGATCTCCTAACCTGCATAACCACACTTTGTAAAGCATAACACTGGAGAGCAAGAGAAGTTGATTTCCTGACTGCTGAGACTGATGCAGAAGCATGGCTGTGTCTATATCCAGGATCAGATTAAACAGAAATATTACTAAGTGGTACTTGGGACAATATACGGTGTGTGACCGGTGCAATGCTGAGGTCAATCATGTTAATTAAAAATTCTTTACAAATCACTAGAGGGTTGGAGGACAGTGAAGAATGTGTCAACTACAGGGCATGTGACCTCGTATAAGGAGGACTTACCCACTTGGGGGAGAAGGAAAACCCCAGATGTGGTTTATTATCTATGGATAATGGTCCAGAGAGGCGACAACACTTGCCAACCAATGTACATACTTACTTTTGATCAAGTCTTTCTCTGAATGAGTCATGTTCTCCCACTGCTTAAGTTATTTCCTTGTGGGCTAGAACGCCAAACTCTAACATATCCAAACTACCTGTGATGTTATGCTGGTGTCTCCTAAAGGTGAACCAGGAAGCAGAAGCACAGACAGAGCCAGAGCTCTGTGAATTCCAAGCCAGTTTTAACCAGGGGTCACAGTTTTTCATGTCTTCATTCACACAGGAGGGACTGCATACTCCATTTTAAAATATGTGCTTGATCGTTACAGGGCTGGCGTAGCAGGTGGTGCCGGGGATCAAACCGCCATCCCTGTGCTTGCTTAAGCTGGTGTAAGCTGGCACTTAAGTCTGTGAGCTATCTCACTGGCTCCTGTTAGAGGCTTTTAATCTGTATTAAAGAGAAAAGGCAGAAGTTCAGTGTTTACCTCATATCACACATGAAAACACTTTCAAATGTTGTCAACACAAAAGCATGTAGGTCAACAGAGTACAAGAGCCACAGGCTTTGAAGTACTCCCCCTGATCAGACCTTTAGAAATAAAATATAAAAAGAAAAAAAAGCAAAGGGCTACAATAGGATCAAAAGCAAGATGAGACTTATACAACTGCAGAGCAGAAAGGAAGTGTAAGACACTGACAGAGTGCCAAAGCCGCTGGCTGGCCCCTGAGCATCCTAAAGCAGGCGCTGCTGGCCAGAGATTCAGCCCCCATGAGTGAGGGAGAAAGCAAGTGTGGGCCAGGTGAGCCAGGGAGCACTGCTTCAAGTCACAGACGGAGAGGAGTGCCCTGTGGCCTGCCGCTCTCACGAGAAGACACCTGACACCAAGCCACTCACATTTCCTAGGGTTGCCATTTCTATAAGTAACAGACATCAGAAGGCAACAACTGCAAGCACAGTGTGGAATCGAATAGTAAATCAAGAGCCCTCAGGGATTACCCCTGTGAGTCTCCACTTCTTCATCACTGCAGGGAAGAGTTTAAATGGACCTGTAAGACCCAGCTCTGACCTGTAGGCTGAGAGGTGAGCCACGATAAAGCTCCAAGCCCGACACAGCCAGAGCAAGAGAATCTCTCCAAACGTTTCATTACTATTATAAAGCCCATCCGCTCTAATTTTCTTGCAAGGAAATTATAAATTAAAGAGTAAACATGTTTTTACACAGGTATACTTAATTCCATATGAGCACAGAATCAAGACGTATGACATATGTGTACTAACTCTCCACAAGGAATGTTATCTTAGACTGCAGATATGTACTAATAAAGAAAACCTGGCACAAAGGGAAAACCATGATGGAAATTATGAAATACTTAGAAACAAATAACAATGAAAATACTAAGGGCTGGCCAGATAGCTCAGCAACCTAAAGGCACTAACTTAGGCAGAGCACAGCAGCCAGGGTTTGATCTCCTGCATGCTGTGCTGGCTCCACCCCCAGGGCGCACTGAGACAGCGATTGAGACTGCGTGTGGCGGCATATGCCTGTAATCCCAGTGCTTGGAAGGATGAAAACAAGAGAATCATTACGAGTCTGATCTATGCAGTGAGACCCTGTACACACTGTACACTTTCCTACAATATAAATAAATAAAGCATATAATAATAGATAAGACATTAGAGATGGTGCACATTTAATAGACCCAGATCGAAGGTATTCAACTGTGGCTGTTAAACTGCACATTGCCATCCTCAATATAGTTGCTCAGATTATAGATATTAGTATATAGAATTAGTCAAAGTAAAAATTTTAAACATTAACTGTTACTTTTGAAAAACTGATAGAAACAGTAGTACAATTATCTCAACTATTCTGTGCATAGACCTACACAATTTCCATGCTGCTTTTTTCCTATCTTCTCTCCTCTCCCTCATCTCCTTATTTATTTCCTATGTTCAGCCTCCTTCCATTTTACTATAAGAAATATATAAACTTAAATTCATTTATGTGAAAAAGAAAGTACTTGGAAGTTAAGTGACTTGTAAAAAAAAAAAAGTTAAAGAGATTACCATTTAACAGAAGAATCTAGAATAAAAAGAATAAGTAAATCTTCAGGAAGTAGAAGCTAGAAAATTATAGAATCAGGAACAGGGACCAATGAAATTACCAAAAAGAAAAAAGGAAAGATCAGAGAAATGTAAACACAATTTGCTAAAAGAAGCAAGACAGAAAAACACCAATCAAGATCAATAATTAAAATACAGGGGCCAGGGAGATGGCTCAGTGGAATAAGGGCTTCCCTAGCAAGTGTAAGGGTCTGAGTTCAATCCCCAGTTCTGCAAAAAAAAAAAGTTTTGAAATAAACCAGACGCACATGTGTAAATATCGTATAGTCTCCCTAGTAAAAGAACTCTAAAGAAGAAATACAAATAGAAAGATATAATACAAGGAAAGGGAAGGCAGGATCTCAAGGACTAACTAATCAAGAGAGGGAAAGGAGA
>NW_004524705.1:3810912-3811902 GCF_000260255.1 Octodon degus | reverse complement strand
GGGGTGTCCCCAGAACATGGCAGAAATTCTCACTCAGTAGGTAGGGTGGGGGTGTGCTGCAGAGTGGTGAGGAGCTTTCAAGGAGGAGGAAGAGGGTCTCACCCATGCTACTCCTCTGCTTGGAACTGCAGGTCCCGCCAGTGCAGGGTAGCCTCAAGCTTATTCGTATCTTTGTGACCAAGGTTTCTTGAAGCCATTTTTGTGCCACTTTTGGGACTGGTTGTGCCTGGTTTGGATCTTGGAGTTGCCTATAACTGCACTGTAGGCCACAGCTGCCAAGTGCCTGTAACTGGAAGGAAAAAAATAAAGCAAAAATCTTTTAATAACAAAAACTATTAAATACTATAACAAGGGGAAAATCATAAATCAGATACAAAATAAAAGCATTTTATATAATATGTGTAGATGGTAATTTGTCTTTTGAATTGTAGGTCTTAACTAAAGCAATATATTAGTAATGAAGAAACAAAATTATTCACATAGAGCACCAGTGTGATAACAGTGGTAGGCTTCAGAGGTTGTTCAGGAAACACACCAAAATAAAAATATTATAAAGCCTTAAATATACCTAATCAACCTAAGAAAAGCCTAAAAGACCTATTTAAAGATTACAGGCATTGGCTTGAACAAATGCAAACACCCTGGCAGGTGCAAGGTTTTAAAGTCGGAATGATATCTTGGGTTCCCTTGATTTTTGATTTTGTACACACAAATCTATACAAACCTGTGACCACCGTGTGCGGTTCCAGTTGTGTGAGCAGGGACGGCCAGTGAGGCCCTCTCTCTTCCCGGTCTCAGAAGACAGCCCCACAGCCTCGCCTGGGTCGGCATTGCCTGGCGTGCTCCCAGTGCTTTCTACTGCAGGTGCCCCTCCCTGTCCTCACTGTGTTACCCAAGCCACCTATGCCTGTGGGCCTTCAGCTCTCTTTTTATATATTGTTTTAAAGATAATAAAAAACAATTAAAATGATACAGAATTTCAAACAAGGT
>NW_004524705.1:3794699-3810687 GCF_000260255.1 Octodon degus | reverse complement strand
ATATATTTCTTCCTTCCTTTCTTCCTTTGTGTTGTACCCTAGTGGAAGAAACTGAAAGGGTAAATAAAATCCAAAAGATACAATAGATACAGTGGAAGAGAAAGAAACTGCTCAAAAGCAAAGAACACCTGGGTGGGTAAAATGGGGTTGCCCCTGCCCCTGTCCCTGTCCCTGCACCTGCCCTTGACCCTGCCCTGCTGAGACAATGCCCCATGGCTTCTCAGGAGTCCACCCCATCCACATTAACAGCAGAGCTACAGACCCAGTTCCACACACCAGTACCTGACCTTTTCCACCAAAGGTTCCTTAGACTACTTTCTCTGTTTTATATCCAAAACCATTCAAAGGAAAGAAAATTGAATGTGTCCAAGACTTCAGGCCTGCTGACATATGTGTCATGATGGGTGTAAAACTAGCTGTGATTTTTTTTAACCCCTGGAAATAGGATTTTGAGGCCAAAACAATGAATCACGGAGGTGCCATTTCTAGAAATCTAGTCATTTCTGCCTAGGAGGACCGGTTAACTTCAGGAAGTAATGAATAGCTTGCCAAGAGGAAAGGTAAAACATGAATGAATTGAAGTCTTGTGAGGTTTTGATGACTAAAAGCTTGTTTTAAAAGCAGAAAAATAACCTTGGGTAATTTTTAACATGTAACATCTTTGTTCTTTCAAAATTAAAAAGCAACTGAACAAACTAATTTTTAAAATTTTTCTTAGGAAAAACCCTAAGAAGTTACTGCAATTTATGAGGTTAGTTTAAAAACCACACTGTATATATGAAGCTGTAAATTTAACTGTCAAACACTTTAATTAAAAAGAAGTTAAGCAGGTCAAGTAATTGGTTCATTCTGACTTATTTTTTGGCAGAACTTTATTAGATGTGCCAAGAGGAATCCAACTTTGAAAACACCTTCTGTACAGCTATTTTAAAATGATCTTGAACATACTCCATACTGGTAAGTCTAGAAAAAGATTAAGCTGTATTGCCGAGACCCAAGTCTCTTCAGCATTGAAATTTCATTTGTTCCTGATAAGAAGAGATGCTAGGAATAAAGCTGATTTCAGGGCCCTAGTCACAGGGGCAGCTGGGTTGGCCTTGCGGGTATCTGAGCTGCGTGGCTTCTGATTTCTTTGCCCCTTCCTCCACCTCACCCACTCTGCCCTCCCTTGTGTTGCTCCCAGCCCTCCAAAGCATCTTATTTTGGCTTCCAAAAGTGGAGAAAGTTTCCAGCAATTTAAACAAAATAAATCAAAGTTATTTTTGTTTCCCACGTACAATGCTTCTGCTCTGTCCCTATGTCAACCCCCTGGGAAAACAAACACATTAAGACCATGTTTCTAGCACAATTCATACACATTAGACATAATTGCTTCGTCTCTCTCCTTGTTCTGGGTTGGCTGTTTTCATTTAGTTGAACATGAGCTTGTTACCATCAGCAGCAATAGACAGGAGACAGGAAGGAGATAATCCTCGGGTACTTCGGATTATCTAATTTTTGCCTTGGCAAAAAGGGCTCTAAACACTATGATCTGAACATGCTGGATCCTTGAAACAGTGTTACATGTTTATTTCTCTCCATGCAGAGCTAGTGGGGCTAGAGCAATTGTGATGCTTAAATTTACATCAGCTTCACAAGGCCTTGGGGCTCCAGACATCTGACCACACTTTGCTTTGGGTGTGACTGCAGCTCCCCTGCTGGAAGGCAGCCCTGGGACCAGCTCACGAGCAGAGCACACAACCGGCCTTCCCGGCGTGAGTGAGCTGCGTTCAGCTCCCTGAAAGCCCGGGTAAGGCAAAAACCTGAGTAAAACAGAAACACTCCCTCAAGCGTCTTCCACCGCAAACACCAAGCTTCTTCCTTCAGATGTGGACGGGAACTGATCTAGGCTCTCCTGGATCCCTGGCCTTGGGGTTGGAGCTAGAATCCACTGCGCCAGCTCTCCTCGCTGCTGTCCAGATTTCTGGCTGCCAATCTTGGACTGCTCAGCACCTGAAGTTATGTGATTCAAGCCCTCCGCATGCACACGCACGTACGCACACACTCACTCATTCACGCCACACATAGGTGTGTGTGTGTTGATTCTGCTTCTCTAGAGAACCCAGCCTAATACAGTAAGGTCCATTCCTAAGTATCCACCATCAGCCTGGCAGCATCCGAGGCAGTAAGGATTAAGACCGAGACAAGTCCGCTCCATGCTCCTTCCACTGCACTGAAGGTGGTTTGCCTTTGAGCCTGCTCTATAACTTCTACTGAAGAAGAAATGGGCATTTGTCCATGTGATGAGCTCGAATATGTTCAGGTTCTACTATGAAGGAAACTTCTGAGGCCCAGAGATCCATGAAGATAGGCATTCCTATGTCACAGGGTTTAAAAGGTAGGGGGGGGCTGATAGACAAGAAAATTAAAATACATGTGTTGGGAAACAGTTCTGCACAGTTCTCTCACATTCCTGCAGTTTCTGTGACCAGAAGCATTGAGCTCATAACAGAAGAAGCTCGCTTGTTTTCTCAGGCTTATTTATACAGTGAAGAACCTTGGGTAATTTTGTCTTCTTCCAGAGCAAGGTCAAGTTTACCTACGGCCTTAGAAGGTAATAAATATTAATACTGAATATTATTATATATGGTATGATCAAATAATATGAGAATATTTAAAGTTAAAAAAATTACAGAAGAAGTCTTATCGCCATTAATACTACTCAACACTGCCAAACTTCCTTCAGATTGTGTTCCTCGGGAGCAGTGTCATGACATTTTTGGTTATACATAATAAAGAACTTCTGAAAGAGAAATTCCAGAACTGCTTCAGAAAGGGACAAGAAGGGTGGGTGAATGAGTTCAACAGAGGAAGGAATATTTGGGCTGTGATACTGTGTATTTTATCATAATAATAAATTTTAGTTAAAACACTGGTATATCTCGATCACATCTTGTATCACTGTATGTCTAGGGATAGGTTTTAGAGCTGAACAGATGGGAAGTGGCTAGGAGTTCCTCACAGGAGAGACATGATTTCATAGACAGCACACAGCAAATCACTCGGGATTCTGAGCTGGAAATAGTTCAAAGAAACCCAGGGAGGCAGAAGACGCAGGAGCTGGGTAAGAAGGTGTGGAGAGGCAGAAGCAGCGTTTCCTTGAGTGAGAAGGACAGAAAAAAGATGGAAGTATCAATGCAAGGGCAATTTTCCTTTTCATATTTGAAATTCTAGCTAGTATGCTAATTGTTTCGGTAACATTCTCTGTCAATTCACTGAATGGTAATTGTATAACTCCTAATTAGTGTTAAGAATTCATTAAGCAATAAAAATTTCTTCTCAACTTAGAAGCGCACATGTCTTACATGAGAAATTAAGAAAAATTTAATTTTGAATTAAATTTTGAATCAATTAATTAATAACTTGAAACAGGACCTGAGAATTTTGATGTTTTCTGATGCATCGAGAAACAAATAAAATTCAGACAGAGTAGTTGGGCTTTTTAAAATTACAAATAATACATGTCAGCACACCATCCTTTCCACTTGGAGGAAGCCTGTATTCCACTTCACAAAGGACAATCATCTAGGCATCCAAATTGCTCTCTTCCTGGTTCCTCTTTTGAAGCAAGTCATCTCAATTTTGCAGAGATGAGATTTCACAAATTTTGCAAAAATATTCTAACTCAATAACATAATTAACCTCTAATTTTCTCTTAATAAACTTTATACAAAGTAAAGGATGGAAAGTAGGAGGCATGTCATGGGAACAAAAGCTATGCAAACCTTAAATAAAAGTAGAAAGGAAAAACGTAACTTAGCCTTCTTCAGTTCTCCACCATTCACCACCTTGCAGCATCCTGAGGCCCACTGCTGGCCTGGCACACCCCTGCAGTTCATGCCACAGAGGATGCTCGTGGCTGGAATCCTCCTAGGAAACACCCCATCTGCATTACCTAGACAATGTTATTGACCCCTGATGAATGTGCCTCTCATGCTGGAAAAACTGGCTCTCTACATGCTGAAAACTAAAACTTGACCCTATTCTATCACCATGCACTAAGCTAAAGTCAAAATAAACTAAAGATCTAAACATTAAAACAGAAGCACTAAATCTCCTGGAAGATAAAGTAGGAGGAACTCTTGAAGACATAGGGGTAGGCAAAGAGTTCATGAACAAAAATCAAATCGCGCGGGTAATACTTGAAAGAATTAACAACTGGGACCTCCTCTTATTGAAAAGTTTTTGCACATCAAAAGAAATTACCAACAAAGTGAAAAGACAACCCATAAATTTGGAAAAAATCTTAACTAATAAGCACTCAGAAAAAAGTCTGCTCTCTAGAATTTATAAAGAAATAAAAAGCATTAGGGCTCCAAAATTTAAAGACCCAGTCCAGAAATGGGCATGAGATGAACACACACTTCTCAGAGGACAAAATTAGAAAAGTGAATAAATATATGAAAAAATGCTCCACATAACTAGCCATCCATAAAATGCAAATTAAAACAACACTGAGGTACCATCTCACCCCAGAAAGAATGGCTATCATAAATAAATCAAACAGCAGCAAATGTTGGAGAGGCTGTGGGAAAAAAGAAACCCTTCTCCACTGCTTGTGGGAACGTAGACTGGTGCAACCATTATGGAAATCAGTGTGGATACTCCTTAAAAAACTAGGGCTGGAAATCCCATTCAAACCAGCTATTCCTCTACTGGGAATTTTCCCAGAGGATCTGAAAACATCATATCATAATGATATATGTTTACCTATGTTTATAGCAGCACAATTTGTGATAGCCAAATCTTGGAAACAACCAAGATGCCTGTCACTTGAGGAATGGATGAAAAAGATGTGGTATTTTTGTACAGTGGAGTATTACTCAGCTATAAAGAATGATAAACTCAAAGCATTTATATTTAAGTGAATACCATTTGAAGATATACTCATAAGTGAAAAAAAGACACACATGTATAAATATAATATAGTCTCCCTAGTGTAAGAACTCAAAAGAAGAAATAAAAATAGAAAGGCATAACACAATTAAAAGGAAAGCGAGAACTTAAGGATTAGATAATGAAGAGAGGGTAAGGAGAAAAGCTAAGAAACATGACAGGGACAAAGCCATACATTTATATGTACAAGATGGTTAAGACAATGATACTGAGAATCTTCAGCAGGTTTCTGAAACTAGCAGTTAATTGGTAGGATTCTCACCCTGACTAACTATATATGCTGATACCTGTGAACTAAGGAACTGCAATGAAGATAGCAATGTGTAATACTAGCGTCATGCTTGGAATGCCTAGCATTCTGGTCTTCTGAATACATACTGTTTGTCATGTCATACAAATTACTGCCATACTTTCTCACAAATGTTTATTTTTTAAATAAAGATTAATAATAACCTAATAAAGGTTATTAGGTTAATATTAACCTAATTAATTAACCTAATAAAGGTTAATAATAGCCTTAATAAAGGTTAATAAGTGAAAACAAGAGATAAGAAAAAAATAACATAGGACTGTCCTGCTATAATGCTGTCCATGGTTAGATTTCTAAATTTCTGTGTAAAAATATGTAATTGTTTAATCCTATTTTTAAAAATATTTTTTAATTTTTTAAATTTTTTTCTTCATATTCTGTGGCACTTAAAGTTTAACATATCATTACTTGATGGAAAATGCCTGTTTCATGTTTTGTCTAAGATGTTTGATATTCAGACAGATAGTGAGGTTAAGCTCAACTGCCTATGTTGTAGGGTAATAATAATAAGCTTCTTTACTGAAGGGTTAAGAACTTAAGTTTGCAGACCAAAAATTAGAGAAAAAGAAGGGCTACAAGGACAGCCAACATTTTGTCCTTAGCTTTTCAAGGTCAGTGAGGACTCGGGACATATGAAAACTTGTACTGTAACGTCATATACCTTGGTATTGTCCCAAATTTTCTGACCAAGGAGATTATGGGGCCACAGAGGAAAGTGATCGATGATGTAGAGTGTGCCTAAGGAGAGTCACATGGAGAGAAAACATTCTCTCAGGCTTTCACAGTGAGCAAATTGGTCAAGCAATGGCTGTGCCTCATCCACATGACTGACACTGACAAAGGATCCACAAACTGCGGTGCAGGACTTCAGGGTAAATCCGGAGGCAATCTGACTGACCTTATCAGATATAAAAGTTACATTTCTTATTATATAGATCTTGCTGTATCTTGGTGCTAACCATCCAGCCAAAAAATATAAAAACAAAGTATAAAAAGTAAAGTCATATTAATATGCCGAGCTGTAAAAGGCTCAAGTCAACAGCTTCTGACATTGACAGTCCTATGGAAAACCTACTACTATTATGGACTACTGGACTATATTGGAATATTTTTCTGAATTCACACACCTACAATATTTAAATGACAGTGCAGTACCTTTCTTTGACAAAGCAAAACAAAAAAACACGATACAAATCAAGGACCAGTGTGTATCTGTATATTCAAAATAGTTAGGATAGATATACAGCTACTTTCTCTTAATTCAATGAATAGAAACATTTGTCCTAAAAGAGTTTGTGGACAGGATATCATGTCTGCATTTTGTACTATGAATAACCATGAAAAAGACAGCAATATGCAATGTATTAATTATTGAAACTATCCTACTAATCGGTTTTGAAACTGTCTCATTGCTATTTGTTTCTCAATAAAATTATTAAAAAATAAACCTTTGAAAATTTCCCAATTCTTAAATGAATTTTTAATGGTTATCTTTCCTTTGTCCACCCTTCCATCCATCCATCAATCCATCTTGCTTCTTTATTTTGTGTCCAGTCCAATAGACATAGTAATAAATGTAGAAAACACAAAGTTGTCTGGGATCTCATCTTTGAAGGAAAAGAATCTAATTGCCCCCCAAGAGCATGCTCCATAATCAATTCACCATTTGTACATGCTGTAATATAGGTTCACTCCAAAAAAGGAAAAGCAAAGAAACAGTAAACCTGGCTTTTAGTGGTGGGAAAGTGACTGTCAGCTTATACAGTGAGACTCATTCTCAAGAATGCGAAAAGGCAAGAACTTCAGAGCTCTACTGATCTTGTTTCTAATCTTTTTCATGGGCACAAGCATTTTAATACATTCTCTTTCATATCTGCTTCTGAAACCTATGCCATAGGGTTTATTAATAAGTGTAATGCGCCTATGAAAAGTTTTTCATCTGCAAAAATCAATGTAGTTTAAGACATGTAGTTGTATACAAGACTTGACAGCCCAGCCTCTCAAGTGTAATGGGAAAAGGCCAACCCACAATGCTGCCCAACCCAGAATCCTGGGCCCTCCACTGCCCAACACTTCTTCTCCTAACTCAATTGCAAGCTGGCTTGAGAATACTGCTGCATCATGAAACCTAAATCTGGGCCACTAACATGATGTGGACATTCTGCACTTGCTGTGGGAGGGAAACTGATTTGAGTGAAGTAAGGGACAGTATCTGGAGCTTAAGAAATGAAAATGTTTAATCTGCTATTTAGACAGTGGCTACAGAGGTACATGAGATTACCAAAACTCAACTGACAACTGCTGTAATATATTTACTTTATTTTACTTTAGCAGTATAAAGTAAGAAAGGACATTATTGTATCTTCCTCAAATTAAACTTTCCAAGCTTGGCCCTAGTCAGAGAATAAAAATGTATCTCACCCAAACCCCAAAAACAGCCTTTGTAATTTGTGACAGCTCACTAACAAACGCTGATGCCACTGACTGGCTTGGGCCTACAGTTTGCTTTCACTGAAAAAAATTACCTGACTTTTATTTCAGGTGGATGGGAGCACAGAATGGGCACCAAGCCCATTTCTCTTTTATTTAACAAACTAATATTCCTCATTGACCTCACAGCTAAACAAGCTTATGCAAATTTGTATCACCAAATTATAGTGATTGTTTAGAGCTATAAAGAGAGGGGTGTGTATGTATGAATGTGTGTGCATGTGTGTGCACACACACACACATGTGTGCGCACATGCAGATTTGGGGAAAACAGTTGGGTTTTTTTAATTGCCACACTATTAAGGAGTGTTCCAAGTTTGTAGCTGTGTTGAATTTCCTCAGGAACAAGTGTTATGGTTCACATGTCTTCTGTCTCACAGAGCTTATAAAAATGTCTAACACTAAAAATTTAAATAATTTCAAGTAAGGGAAGAACAGATAGAAGAAAGCACTTCAGGAATGTGTTTGAGTTTTCAAGCATTGAAGTTGTAAGCTCCAAGAAGAACAAAAGATGAAGGGCTAGAAGCATGAAAAGCATGACCAAAAAGAACTGGCTAGGGAGATGGCTCAGTGGTCTAAGCACCTGGCTGGCAAGTCCAAAGACCAGGGTTCAACTCTGGTACCGTGTACTGTGTGGGCCCTGAAACTGGGTGTGGTAGGACACACCTACCTGTAATCCCCGCACTGAGGAGGCTGAGAAAGGAGGATCACTATGAGTCTGAACTGCATAGTGAGACCTTGTAACAAATAAATAAAGAATATTGAAGAAAACAAAAAGAATTGGACAAATGGTGACGCTTAGGAACCTGGGGATTCTATTATTAATGGACTCCTCTCCCTCCTCAATAGGGTCTCACTTTAAAATTCTTACACTCTTCTCTGATTCTCTCAAAGACAATGAGCTTGATTTAAAGACTGCTGTTTTCAAGACAGCCAATAAAAAAGCAGCATCAAATATAGAACTAACGATGCTTATTTAAGCAAATAAGACAAGATTGGTTTGATTAAATATCTTAATGTAGCTTAAATGATGTTTCAAAATATTATGACCTAAGACTAAAGAGAAATACCAGAATTGTATTCTCAATTTTTAACATATCAAAAATTTGATGAAATGCACTTTCGTCCTCTACAAATAAGAATGAAAGATTTTTGCTTTCATTGAGTGATTTTTGTAGTCAATCTGCTATTTCTGAGAGTATATATTTCCATCATCTTATTTACTGAATAAGTTGTGGGTAAAGGGCGAACACATAATTGCAGTGGGAATTTTGTGTCATGGAACAAAAAAGAAGCCAGTCTTTGAGCGCTGGTTTTTCATGTCAAATAGAAACTCAGGAGCACAGCAGAGATGTCAAATTGTTTCTCATTCGTTTTGCAAATCTGACCTTGCAGTGGGCCAGACCACAAGCACAGGGAGCAGAGAGTGGGAAATCCTGCTGCTGCCCTTGTAACAAAGTAGCTGCGCAGCTTTGCGTGACCTCACACTTATATTTCCAGGTGGATCACATTGATGCCCCCCAAATCAGCTTCTTCATGGAGCGTGTATTTTTTTTCTGAAAATGAGCATGGTCCTGGAGTATTCATACAGCACAAGGTACTCAACATGCCTAACACAAGCTTTGCTTTTGTATGTTCTGTTCTGACCACAACACCTCGCACCTCAGGGACTTTGCTTGCAAGTTCTAGAATGTTATTTAACTTAAAGATAAATACAACTCTTTAAAAGAGAGAACAGAGGCTGCATTCTGAAGCTCAGGTCATACTCTGTTCTTGGGTGCAACTCAGCCTACAGAAAGATTATTCACACATGCTCCGAGGTCTGTGGCCCCTCACCTCCAGGCCCCCCTTCACCTCCGGGAACGAGCACCCCAAATGCCTCCTTTGTGAGGAAGCGAGGATGAGGAAGGAGGAATACTGTGCTCAGTCAGTCTGCAACTCCTGGGTACAAAGTCCAGCTTTGGTCAGAGCCCAAGGATCTTGCGCCTACTCCATGCGGTAGTGAAAGTGGGAATGGATGAATGCTGCCAAAGGAAAAGTAACGTTTTAGAACCTGAACACCATAGCTTGAACGCTGGTGGCTTTCCTATGATGGAAACAACTCCATACCCTAAGCTATGTCGTCTGAGGCACCGTTATCCACTTGGAAAGGGTTTCCAATGGATAACTGGCCAAATATGCCTGCCCAGAGAGAAGGAAATGGAGACACAGAATTGAAATGAAACAAAACATACATTTATGTATTATTTTAGGAACTACTTTTTACATGATGAATGAAAATCTCATGAAAGTACTTTTGCTGCAAAATCTGATATACATGAAACTCATTGTAGAATAAAATGATTAGCTAATGGTTTCTGAACTCCAAATTAGGCATGTCAGCCTATGTAAGCAGACAGATACATGGAAGGATAAAGGGACAGGAAAAGCTCGGTCAGGGTTTCCAGAACACAGCATTATTCGGAGAGCTAGATAATTTTTTGAGGGCTGCCCTGTTCATTTTAGTACATCTAGCTGCATGTCTATCTTAGCTACAAAATCCCAGTAGCACCCCATGCACTGTAACTGTGACAACCAATCAAATCTCTAGTTATCTCCACTGAGAGAAAGGAAGGCCAGCACCAGCCCCCATGGTGAAGGTGAGATAGCACAGTAGAATAAGCACTGGCCTGGCAAGAGCAAGGTCCTGAGTTCAATCCCCAATACCACCCACACACACATAAAAAAAATGTATTGTCTACATTCTACTCAGTGTGTGTGATTTAGAACATGGATTTTCAGTTTTATGTAGTTCTTTTCTGTATGAGCTGACTTGAGATTTTAGAAGAGAGACATTTTCTCAACTATTCTTCAGCTTATAAGAAAAATGAAAGATGTTTACCCTTTGGATTAACTAATTCTCTGAAAACATCAATAATTCTGGACATAGAAAAGACAATTTTCTTTGCCTCATAAGAAAGCAATGCACTAGAATTTTTCTTTCTATAACAAAAGAAAAATAATCAACTCACTCTTGCCTACAAGGTGTTCTCCTGTATATTCTTAGTTCAGTTTGAAACTTCACTCAAAGTTCAAGTTTACCTATTTTTGTTGTTACTGCTTGGCTGCCAGATTTCTAATTAATTCCTGTGAAGGCCCAGAAGTTCTCCCTACACTCTACCCTATTTTGCACCTGAGTGAAATCTAAAGTAGAGCGTAAGGAGGAGAGGGAAAATCTTAAAGGAATTTACAAAGGACAATGCAAAGCAAAGCGTTAAGATAGCTGCTAGCCCACCTCCAACCTCAGCCAAAGCCCCAAGACTTGGAGATCTCCTAGAACAAAACACCTCAGGAAGATGGATGACTTATCTACATTTTCTCACTGAGATATTCCCAAATAAGAATTTTGTTGTGAATGCTTCTTAGTTTCTCATGGAAGGGGATGGGGGCATTTCACAAACCTGAAGGGAATGCTGGTCCTCCTGAGCTGCTGATCTTCTTAACAGGGAAAGCAAAAGCCTGAATCCTCTAACATTTACAGCTTCTGGCTGACCAGGAGGATGGAAAAACTGACTTTTATCTGCATTTAGGAGAGAGGAGGTCATTGGGGACAGCTCATGCATGGCTGTGTTTGGATACCTGTACTCTTGAACTTCTCAGTTTACAGATATTTATGGACAAAAGAAAAATGTTTCTTTCCTGAGCACAACTGTCAAGACTTTGCAATTGAATGCATTCATTACAGTTGTGTCTTTCATGGTTATTTTCAGTCTTTTCTTGTTTCAACACAAAACCTATGGTTCTTGGCGTATGAAAACTCAGCGGGACTATTATAAGAACTGGCAATAAAGGCCTATGCTTTATTTAAATAAAAGTAGAGCTAACATAATGACTTGGAGATTATTATGTTAAAATTGGTGATGGCTGAGTGAAGGGTAAATTGTCTGATATCAAGACCAATTCCTTAAAAACAATATTCATGCCAGCCCCGCCCCCAGGAGCGCTGAGCTGGTGACCAAGTCAGGCATGGTGGCGCACACCTGTAATCCCAGCACCGCACCGGAGAGACTGAAAACAGGAGGATCACCGTGAATCTGAGCTGTGCAGTGAGACCCTGTACCAAATACATTTAAAAAAAATTCACGCATAACATAGGAGAAGACCGGTACCTATGCAATCCTCAAACATGAGTGAGAGGCAAATGTCATTTGTGAAATTAAAAATACTTAGAACCATCCTTACTGCAGGAGGATTATGTCAACATTAATTTAAAAGCGATCTTGATGTTTAGTTTTGTTATCTCATTTCCTGCTTTGGAACCCACCAACAAGTATACTTCAATGTGTCCTTTTGAAACAGGATTTGGCTTTAAAGGATCCCCCACTAGTTTTGCTACACAAATTTCCAGTGAATTGTCTTTTTTGACTTGGCAGCTTGACTATAACTTAACTGTGGAAAAGAAAAAGATGCTATTTTTGATGGTGTATTTTATTTTGGAATTTTAGCGTACATGCATGGTTGGGAGAAAACAGAAGAGATTTTTAATAGTCAGCTAAAGGTTGGTTCCCTGGATTCCCAGATGCTGCTGAGAGCCAAGCACGCTCAGAACCTCCAGGTCACTAATGGTAAAGCAGTAGCTATTAAAAGGAGTACTTTTCATAACTGTATTTACTCTGCTGTGTTGTCCTAAGTTGTCTGGCCTCAAGCTGTGTGTACGGAGCTCAAGGACAGGCCGCCGCTCAGGACCCGCTGCTCTCACACACTTCATCATCCTGCCCCTGTGCTGCAGTTTCTTGTTTGGAGATGTCAGCTAAAAACAAGTTAAGTATATTTGTGAAATTCTTTCTCAGCAGCAAAATCTCTTCTCTTTCACTGTGTATCCGATCTTCAATCAATTGGCAAATCACTTAAGTTTTTGGCTCTGAAGTGTCTTCACTGTTTTCGCCCATTTCTACTGCCAGTGCTGATTTCCAACACGGGTTCACTTCAGCCTGGTTGAGCTCCCACATCCCTTATCACTTGTCTACTTCTTTCTAAAACTCACTTAGTGGTGTACATGGCTCCAATCATAGGCTGAGTCCCTGCTAAAATATGCAGATAGATTCCTGTTGCCTAATGGCATTAAGAACAAACAATGCTGCTCATTTTCAAGGCTTCTAGTAGAACAACTGTTTGATCTCTGAGGCAGCTTGCTTTAAAGCTCAACAACATCTATGGTCTGCTTTTGCTTGGAGTTTGCTTGATGCCTATTTCCACTCACTAAAATACTATCTATATTTCTAAACCACAGTCCCCACTATGCAGAGGCAACTGACTCTTGATATTTGAAGTTACCACTCCCTACTGAATTTTTTCAGGTTCACCTGCCCCGCTAACCCTGAGCACAATGCATTGCACCACGGGACGTGTCTACTGACTCAGGCTGTATGCGGCACAACTCGGAGGAAACGCAGCCCCTGTAGCTCTCTTCTTTTTGTGTGATCCCTAGTGCCGGCTGCTGAGCAGTTACTTTATGAATATTTATAAATGCAAAACAAAAGAATGCAAAGTATTCTGTCAAGAACTTGAAGATGCACTCGTGCATCCAGGCATTCATTCATTCATTCATTCAATTGTATGTATTTGCCCAAAAACTCTACAGCATTTTCCATTCACTGCTAAGGGCTTTCCCCACGTGGGAGCAGTTAATATACATTGGCCAATAATAAGCAAGCTTTACTTTAGAAAAACCTGTGTATAGTACAGCTTTCACCAACAAATTTGGCAGATGTAATTTCCCATAATGTTCAAGTATGTAAATGAAATTAAATCCATGTGTTAATTTAATGTGTTTCTGCATAAAAATCATGGAATATGGATATAAGCTTTCACCTTCCAGGATGTGTGCTTAATGCAAAATAAACACATAGCTCCTAGCTGACAGCTTTCCATGATTGGTGCTGGAAAAACTGTAAAATTAAAAGTGTTAGCTCTATAACACGCTAGGTAATGGTAAATTTAAAGTAATAGTAGACATGCGGGTGGCAATAGATTTTGCCAAAATAATTAAAACATTATGCTTATTATTTTTTTCTGGTATAAGAGTGAGTTAGTTGAAATTAAATTATCAGGTATCAAATAAGCATATTATGTGTGTGTGTGTGTGTGTGTGTGCACACGTGCGTGTGTGTGTGTATATTGTAGGATTTTACTAAATGAAGCATGTTGAAGATTAACTGCTACATGAAATGAAGACTGGATTCTGAGCTCCTGTCTTAATTGTACATAATTAATTTTACTAGAAATCTTGCTGAAATCAATTAACTTTCCAAGGTTTAAAAAAAAATCACACAAACAAAACTAATTTCAATAGCCTCTGCTTGGTTCTAAAAAGAGGCAACAAGGACTAGATTGAACTCTGGCCAGAAACAACCCCAGACTAGAAAGCAAATTTGAAACAATGGATCTGAAGTCCCTGGTTATCAGGCAGAGAGATACAGGGATCCCTGAGTTCAGGAAGTAAGTAGGATGATCTCTATCATCAGAGTTTACTCAGTGCAGGAATGCGAGGAAATCCCCCAAGGCAAGGACAGAACCATCTGTAAAGACAAGAAAGAACTGTTCCTGAAACTTCTATGAGACAGAGAGACTAAGAGGATAGGCGCCGAACAGATAAGGCATGAGGTAGAGTGCACAGCAGGGCCTTGGTTAAGGAGGAATAATTAAGGGCTGGAGGGATAATTCAGTGGACTAAGTACCTGCTTAGGCAAGCACAGGTTTGATCCCCAGTCCCACATGCCATGCTGGCCCTGCCCCTGGGGCGCACTGAGCTTCTACCAAGTCTGCGTGTGGTGGCACATGCCTGTAATCCCAGGGCTGGGGAGGCTGAAAACAGGAGGATCACCACAAGTCCAAGCTGTGTAGTGAGACCTTGTACCAAGTACATAAAATGAAACCAAAAAAAACAAAAAGGGAGGAATAATTACCACTAGATTAAACTCATGGTTGGTTCTACTTAATAAACCTTAAACAGCAGGAATGTGAAAATCCTGCCTAAGCATAATTTTCAGGAATATTTATAGAAATACAAAATTATCCAAAGCTTACAAAATACAAGGCATAATGTTCATCATCCAACTAAAGATTAACAGGCCTGCAAAGAAACAGGAATATATGAACCTAAAGAGAAGTAAAACTAATAAATTGAATTTAATGCAGATGTTCGACTAATTCACCAAGTGCACTAAAATAATAACTAATTCCATATGTAAAACTGTAAAGACATGGAAGATACCTAAGCAATTAGGACGATATGAAGGTTACATTGGATGGATGAAGAGAATTTACCATTGTTCCTAAGATAACCAGACAAAAAGAAATAATAAACATCAGATAGAAATTAAGTAGATAGAAAACAAAAACAGCAGACAAAAATTAATGATAACAGTCTTTCTTTGAGATCAATAAAATAGGCAAACCTCTATCCAGACTGATCAAGAACAGTAACAACAACATTATCAAAGTAGAAAATTTCAAACAAGGTATCACTACACATTCCGCTTATTCAAGAAGTACTACTTTATGCAAATGAACTGGATAACTCAGATGAAATGAGCAAATGTCTTGGGAAATAAACTGCAGGCAAAACCAAACAAAAAGGGCCAGCCACATAGCTCAGTGTGCAGGGGTAGGGGTTTGATCCCCAGGCCCGCTGTGCCAGCGCTGTCCTGGGTGCACTGAGACTGCAATTGAGGCTGGGCATGGTGGTGTGCGCCTGTAATTCCAGTTCTTGGGAGGCTGTAAAGAGGCAGATCACTAGGAGTCCAATCTAATAGTGAGACCCTGAACACCCTGACACCCTGTAGACCCTTCCCTAAAATACAAAACAAAACAAACAAAACCAAGCAAAAAAATAGGTAAGTAGGATAATGCTATATCTCAGAGAAAGTTCCAGGCCAGACATCTTCCCTGTTGAATTCTGTAAAGATACAAATGGGCCAGATAGTTCAGAAATGAGACCACCCATACTTGGGCAACTGACTTTCAATAAATTTGCAAAAGTAGTAAAAGTACAATCTCTTCAATAAATGGAACAGTGGACAGAACAATTAAGTGTATCCACGCAGAAGTATATACTTTGATTCCTAATTTATCCTCTAATAGAAACCAACTCAGGAGGGATCATAGACACGAATGTAAAACCTGAAACTAGGGAAGAAGTGATGCCCAATTCCACATTCACAGTTTGAGAACATTGAAGAGGATGGAGCACTGCCCAAATAATTCTGAGATCAA
>NW_004524705.1:3792249-3793294 GCF_000260255.1 Octodon degus | reverse complement strand
CATCCTGAGTTTTGTTCAATTATTAAACTCAGGCTGGGCTGGTTGTGTTATTTCATAAAGCAAATTAGGAAGGTGAAGTAGGTATTTAACAGCAGTGATATAGGAGTTTAAAAATGCATCAACTATTTGTTTCATGATATTGTTATGATTACATAAACAGCACTGCTAAAGCTAGAAAATAGTTTATTAACTTCTGGAATGTATAGAGTTGTAATCAAACATTCAAATCAAAGAACATTCAGATCACGTCTTTTTTTACTAGGCTTTCCTTCTTTTTTTTCAATGTCTTTGGTACAGGGTTTCACTATGCAGCTCGTAATGATCCCCGTGTATTCAGCCTCCCCAGCTCTGGGATTACAGGTGTGTGCCACTACATCCGGTCTCAGTGGCCAGCTCAGTGGGTGCTGGGGATCGAACTCAGTACCTATGCTTGCCTAAGCAGGCTCTTAATCCATTGCGCTATCTTACACACCTTTACTAGGCTTTCTTAAGACCCGTCTTCTTCCCTCCAAAAATCCCTCACTTCCCAATTGCACTTCAGTTATGCCGTAACTTTCTGTCAGTGTGTGCGCTGGTGAACAAATATTTTCTAGGATGAAGTGCACAAACAGTAAAATTAGATCAAGAATTTCTGGTGAGCAACTTGAGAGTTAGGAATTGCAAACGATTCCACAGAAGCAGATACTCTTGCATTACCAGCCGCATTAGTTTCACAGCAACAAGACCCAATAGTCCACTTCTTTTATATTAATTGTGCTTTGCAATGTTGTGATGAAATGTATTTTAAAAATAATTTTGTCTTTATATACATTAGTTATATATTTACAATACATAATAGCATAAGAAATATAGATCATAATGGTCACTATGATATATAATATCATAAATCTGTCCTCACTTAACAGATACACACAAGCCAAAAGTTTGCACATGCTCTGTTCACAGGATGTTCTAGATTTGCTCTGAAGTTTAGGAACATCAATAGGTCACTCAAATGGCAAGAAAATCATTCAAATCTCCTTATGGATAAAATAATCGCCTATGT
>NW_004524705.1:3750316-3782657 GCF_000260255.1 Octodon degus | reverse complement strand
AGTGTATTATTTGTTGAAACTGTACTTTCGATTTGATTTGAAACTGTCTCATTGCTATCTGTTTATCAATAAAACTTTGAAAAGAAAAAAAAATGGTCTTTTACTGATATCCCCCTTTTTTATTTTGTTTTGTCAGAGATCGGTGTTCCACTGCTGTTAGAGAAGCTATATTTGGAAAAGTCTTTAAAGGACCTTTTCATACTTGATGCCAGTTCAAACATTGTAGGTACTTGAATTCAGCAAAATAACCCAATATAGCCCAAAAGTCCATAATAGTAGTGGGTTATCTATAATAGAAGCAGCAATTTTCACAAGTCGTTGACTTGACCCTTTCATAGCTCAGCATATTAATATAGCATTAGTTTTTATACCTTGTGGTTATACTTTTCTGCTGGAGAGTAAAGACCAAGTTAAAGCAAAATGTTATGGTTTGTGTCTAGTTTTCCCCCCAAAGCCTCATGTAAGTTATGGGGCAGATGTGGCTGGAGGAATGAGTGGCTTGAGGGTCAGGGCCAGAGGACCAGGGCAGGGCTTGAGGGACAGAGCCAGAGAGGTGTGAACTGTTACACAGGCTAGCCTGTGCTTTCTCAGAGGTGTGGGGTTGGTCATCCTGGACCTCTCCTCCCAGGTCTTGAAACTTCCAGTAACTGTGAGCTAAATAAATCTTTCCTTCCCTCATTTTAAGTGTTGGGTATTTGTCCCAGCAATGAGAGAAGAGTAACTAATACAGAAGACATACATAAATGTAACTTTTGTATCTGACAAGGTCAGTCAAATCCCCTCAGGATTTACCCTAAAACTATGTACAGCAATTTATAGATCCTTTGTCAGTGTCAGTCATCTGGATGAGTCACGGCCATTGCTTGACCAATTTGCTATGTAGGAAAGCCTGAGAGAATTTTTTCTCTCTAGGTGACTCTCCTTAGGAACAATATACATCATCCACTTTCCTCTAGGCCCCGTGATCTCCTTGACCAGAAAACCTGGGACACCACTGAGTTATAGGATGTTACAGCACAGGTTCTCTTATGTGCTGAGTCCTGCCTTACCTTGAAGGGCTAAGGCCAAAATATTAACTATTCTTGTAGCTCTTATTTTTCTCTAATTTTTGGTCTGCAAATTTTAGTTGTTAAACATCCAGAAGAGAAGCTTAATGATATTATTACACTGTAACAGAGGCAGTTGAGTTAAACATCAATATCTGTCTGAATATCAAATGCGTTACATAAATTGGAACTCCTATTTTCAACCATTATGGGTATTCCAAAATTTAAATTCCTATAGAATATGAATAAAACAAATATACATTTTTACACAGGAATTTAGAAATCCTGCTGTATACAACATTGTAGCTGTACAATTCTGTGACATTTTTTCCTGTCTCTCATTTTCTTTTATTACCTTTTTTTCTTTACAAACATCTACTTTAAAGAGAGTATAGCAACATTTGATGTAACATTAGAATCAGTATGCATTTTGAAGACCAAAATGACAGGTATTTCAAGCATAGTTTTTAGTTCACATATATATATAGTTAGTCAGGGTAAGAGTTCTACCCATTAACTGCTACTTTCAAAAACCTGATGGAGATTCTTAGAACCTTTGCCTTTACCATCCTGTTTACATAAATGTATGGTTCTGCCCTTTTCATATTTCCTAACCTTTCTCCTTTCTCTCTCTTCATTGTTTAATCTTTAAGTTCTAGCTTGCCATTTCACCATGTTATACCTTTTAATTTTTATTTCTTCTTTTGAGTTCCTACCCTGGGGATACTATATGATATTTATAGCTGTTGGTCTGGTTTATTTCTCTTATGGGTATAGCTTCAGGTTGCATACATTTATATATGAAGGCTTCCAGTTTATTATTCTTTATAGCTGAGTAATACTCCATTGTATAAAAACACCATCATCTTTTTCATCTACACCTCAGGTGATGTGCATTTTGGTTATTTTCAAGATTTGGCTATCATAAATTATGCTGCTAAAGACATAGGCATACATCTATCACTATGATATGATGTTTTCAGTTCTTTTGGGAAAATTCCCAGTGGGGAATAGCTGGATTGAATGGGATTTCCGGTCCTAGTTTTGTGAGGAGTCTCCACACTGATTTCCATAATGGTTGTACCAGTCTACATTCCCACAGCAGTGAAGAAGGGTTCCTTTTCCCCACAACTTCTCCAACATTTGTTGTTGGTTAATTTCTTTATGCCAGCCATTCTTTTTGGGGTGAGATGTTATCTCAATGTTGTTTTAATTTGCATTTCACAGATAGCTAGAGATGTGGCCATTTTTTTATATATTTATTTGCTTCTTGTATTTCTTCCTCTCAGAAGTGTGTGCTCATCTTGGATTCCCATTTCTGGATTGGGTCTTTAAGTTTTGGGGCCCAAATGATTTTTATTTCTTTATAAATTCTAGAGAGAAGACCTTTGTCTGAGTGCTTATTAGTTAAGATATTTTCCCAATTTGTGGGTTGTCTTTTCACTTTGTTGGTAATTTCTTTTGATGTAGAGAAACTTCTCAGTTAGAGGAGGTCCCAGTTATTAATTCTTTCAAGTATTTCCTATGTGGCTTTATTTTTAATCATGAACTAGTTGCCTATCCCTTTGTCTTCAAAATTTCCACCTACTTTCTCTTCCAGGTGATTTAGTGTTTCTGTTTTAATGTTTAGATCTTTAATCCATTTTGACTTTCATGCATGGTGATAGACCTGGATCAAGTTTTAGTTTTCGGCATATAGAGAGACATTTTTTCCAGCACCATTTGTTAAAGAAGCTATCTTTCTTCCAGTAAGCATATTTGGCCCCTTTGTTGAAGATAAGATGGCTCAGTATGCTTGTCGTTGCTTCTGCATCTTCTAATCCATTCCATTGATAAACAGGTCTATTTTTTGCCAATACCATACTGATTTCATCATAGTACCTTTGTAGTATAATTTCAAGTCACAAATTGTAGTGCCTCCTGCCTTGCCTCTAGTGCCCAGGTTTGCCTTTTTCTATTCTAGGTTTTTTCTGGTTCCAAATAAATTTTAGGAATGATTTCTCTAAGCCTGTGAGGCATGTTGGTGGTATTTTGGTAGAGATTCCACTGAACCTGTATAACAGTTTTGGGAGTATGGCCATCTTCACAATGTTGGTTCTTCCTATCCAGGAGCAGGGAATATCTTTCCACTTTCTGAAATCTTCTATGATCTCTTTTTTCAGAGTACTATAATTTGCATTGAATAGGTAAAATGGTATTTTCTTAGAAGGGAAGAAAAAAATATTACTTCAGAAAGAAGCCCTGTCCCTTAAAGCATCTTTAAAAATAAGAAGGCAGGAAGGTTCAGAGTTTTACCTTAGCCTGAGTAAGTTAGCATATTAGTGAGACCATTTTAAAATGAAAAAATAAAATTTAAAGGGCCAGGATGTAATTTAGTTCCAAAGCCTTGAGCTCAATCTTCAGTGCTACCAAAAAGTAAAATGTGAGGAGCCCCAAAATCTGTTATATTGCCCCCTCCACCGCACACGGAGATGCCTGGACACCAAGTTGTTGATCTTTTAGACATTACCTTACTCTGTCTTGACACTAGCTGGACAATATTATTCCCATTGCATAGACTGGGAAATTTGAGGACTATGCACATCACCTTACGCTGATGTGCGCATGGCCTAGAGGGTTACGGCCGTGCTTCTTGGTTGCTCGTATTACGGGTTAACCTGGTAGACGAGCATCGCAGTGCCTCTGTGCTCTGATCACGGCTGAAGGAAAAGCCCCTCATGGTAGCTGTTCAAGCGAATGATAGAGGCAGAGCCCAAGTGAGCAGCAGCACTGGGGCTGGTAGGTGTTCACACACACGTGCTCCTACTGGCTGGTGCTCATCACGTGACCAAGCATACTGTCACAGGCAAGTTGGGAGGACTGCGAGGCACACAGGCCTGACAAAAGCAGTACCATCCTCTCTTCAGGACAGCCCAAAAATACGTAGAACCTAGAGAGCAAAGGCTTAAAAAGTGTTGCTTTGTAACTTGTAGTTCACATAACAAATGGCAGAAACCAATATTCAAAACCATATGTGCTCCTTGTTCAGCCCCCAGCTTTCCTTACATTCTACCATACTACCCTTCTTGTGAGCTGTGAAGGGAGAAGCTAGTCAAGGGTAATCTTGGAGCAGAGAGTGTCTGTGTGAGGAGGGATGGGGTCTAAAGTGGGTCTGTGTGTGTGTGTGTGTGCGCGCGCGCGCACTCATGTCAACACAAGCTTATTCGTGTGGTAGTAAGACAGAGACGGAGACACGAAGGGCAGCAGCAGTGAAGATCCAGGGATTAAAGCTGAAGAAAAGTGAGGGCAGGGTGAGGTCCTTGAGCCCTCAGCTCTGCAGCCGTGTGCAGGGAAGCTCTGAGTTTCTCCACGCACTTATCAGACACGCTCCGTGAATGTGGAGAGATATTAGCAGGTATCCAGGAACTCCTGCAATGTATCCTTTGGAATTTATTAAGTGCAATGTGGATAAAGCCCTAAATTAAGTCCTTTAGCGAGACACCAGTCAGACTGTGGCGTGTGTCCAGCCGGGTGAGAAATAGCACAAGGCATTGAACAAACACTTAAACCCCACAAGGACAACCTCAGATGTGTGGCTAACCGGAAACAGGTCCCTAACATAAGTGCCCTCACCCCCGTCAGTCTCTGCCCAGGTCTGGGACTCCGATGGGCAGTTCCTCTGTCAAGCAGGTACTGTGCCTATCATGCCCCAAGCAAATCCTCTTGGCCCTCTGGGCTTACCTCTCCAGGGTCCTCAGCTCACTTATACCTCTATATTAAAAGAAAAGGACGTGCAGGACAGAGAAAATAGCCCAATTCCCTGGAGCTTTTCCAAGATTGAGTGGGGAAAGGAAGCTCCAGCCATCACCTGAGTCCCCGTCATTCTCTTCCAATCTTTGAACGATTCTGACATAGTGTCACTGGCAAAAGGCAAAGGCATTTGACAAATTCCTTCCAAAGCCTTTGCAGTCAATAACTGCAGAACACTGAATCAAACAAGGAAGAGACACTTATTTGTCATTCTATTCATGACACAACCAATTAATTTTATGTCCTTGTGAAAGGAATGTTGTCTCTTTAAGTATGTTCTGAAAGCTTAAAATGAAGAAGTTGGTTGCTAAGGGTATCTAAGGAAACCTGGCAAAAGCTGCACATAAGTAAATCTATGGTACCTTGTACAGAACAAGTCAAATACCAGATAACAGAGGTCAGAAAAAAAAAACAAAGTAAAATTTTATTTTGATTGAGTAGTGATTTTTCAGCTTGAACACAACTGCATCACAGGTGAGAGTTCAAAGTCATCGTGGCTGTGGCTGGGGAGCCACAGGAAACCTGTTGATGGCACCCAAAGGACACCTGGGAAAAAACCAAATTGCTATCTGTTTGCAGGCCTTGGACAGTGGGAAAGTGAGCACGGCAAGCTGGAGGGTGGCAGGAAGTACTGAAGGCAAAAGGAGGAGGGTTGACAGTATGTGACAGCAAGCTGTTTTTCAAGAGAAGACAGTGATGTTCATGTTGATTCAGAAGAAACCAGTGTCGGTATAAAAGGGTGCTTGGTGTTAAATGAAACTGCAGTCTCTCCCTGGCTGGTGCTGTGCACAGCCTAATCCATCCATGGAGAGTCCTTGGCCCACTTTCCTCCCGGCATGGGCAGCCCCACACAGCCTCGGGGTCCCTGCTTACTACTCCTGGGCTTTCTCCTGAGCTGGAGGATGCTCTCAGCACTACAGCATAGTTAAACGGTGCTGCACATCATCCCCTCCCCGACAGCAGGGACTCAGAAGGAAGATGTGTTACGTACCAACTCCCCACCACAAATGTGCTCACGTTCTCTGAGCTCAGCCTAATAAAGATGTCAAATTTTTAAAAGACAGTGTGAACATCAGGATGAGGAACCCCAACAATATTTAGTGTGCCTGGCAGTTGGTGGCCATTGTCCTGAACCTGTGGTGGCCCGGACTCCAGAAGGGCAGAAACCCACTTGCCTGCGGCCACCGCAGGTACAGGTAGCTCTGTTCTGGAAAGGAGGCCACCTCCAGCCTACAGAGCTACGACCCAGCACTGATGTAGGGATGCCCGGGACCCAGCCAGCCAAGCAAGCCAGGAAAGTGGACCTTCCCCTCCGTGGTGGGCCAGACAGCAGCCTTGTATCACAGCTCTGCTTCTGCAGCTCTTTCAGCTGGAGGCCTTGACTATCTTTCTCTAACTTCTCAATTGAGTTTTCTTCCATTAAAAAAAAGTGACATAAGAATCAGTAGGCAAATCTCCAAGCCTCCTAGAAGCCCAGGACAATGCTGAAGTGCGTCCTACAGGAAGTTCCAGGGCACCTTGGCTCTGCGCTCCCAGGTTGTCAGTCTGCCTTCGTCACTGCTTCCTCCTCCACCCTCCTCCCTCTCTCCTTCTCCAGGACTTCATCTTTGCTTCCTGAAAGCACTTCAAAAGCTAACCACCTTCTCCTACATTCTTGTCACATAACCTGGATTTCTGAGGAAGTGAAGTACAGATACTCACTAAACTCAGTGTCTCCTGACACCCAAATAGCTCAGAGTTTGAGCACCACTGAGAATTCAACACAAAGTGAGAAGGCACTTCCTCTCCCACCACGCCAGCTCAGCACCACTCTGGTCCCAGTTGCTTGGGTAGTGGACATTCTGAAACCATTAATAGTAGCACGGAGAAGTCAGATCTGATACAGAAATCAACATATTCTGTCCTGTTATGGGCTCAAGCATGTTTGATTATCTCATCCCTGTGGGTCGGTTTCAGGAATGTGTCGCAGAGTAGACTTCAGATGGCAGAACAGAAACAGCCCCAGGGGAGTGGGGGAAACCCTGCAGCTCCACTGATGCTGCAGTCCCAGGAAGAGAAAGGTCACTGATAACAACCAGCTGGAGCCCTGAAGAGGGATTAGTGCCCTGCTAATGTAAGAAACAGACACAGGAGGCTAAACTAGGACAAAGGAGCAACGTAAACACCTAAAGACAGTAACAGGAGCTACTGGATATACATTAGATATCCCAAGTATGAAGAAAAAGATGTATTTAAGAATTCTTAAATTCTCAAAAGAGACCTAGAGGCAATAAAAGAGACAACACAAGACTTTTACTGTATGAAGCACAAATATTACAACCCTACCCAGTAACACAGCACAACATCTCAAAAGTAAAAGGTACACTGGAAAATATTTGAAGGGATAAAATAAAAGTGCTAATGTCAATAATACATAAGGGTATTCTGCAAACCAATAAACAAAAGAAAAATAAGAAACCAAATTTAATACAGACATGAGATAGAAGCAGATAACTCCTGAACTACCCTAGGCCCACAGACATAAAGACGGGCCTTACCCTGTACGCCTCTGGCTCCCCTCTGTGCTGTGTGTCCTTGGTGGGTTCACCAGCCTGTTCTTCTAAGAGGAGGTTACTAAAGAAAATCTGCTCTTCCCTGTTCAGCGCCCAGATGAAGGAGATGCGAGCACAGCTTTCTACCTGGGAGGCTGACGGTATTCCACAGGCAGGCCTCACCTACTTCACCAGCAGGCGCGGGAAGCTTCACCTGCCTTCCTAAGAATGCTATTGCTCGAATCAAAATGCAATTCTGACAATATGCTCATATATTATTTATTTGTTTATTTATTTGGTACTGGGTCTCACTACACAGCTTGGACTCATAGTGATCCTCCTGTGTCAGCCTCCCCAGCACTGGGATTGCAGGCATGCCATGCCATGCCCAGTTGTGATGGCCAGCTCAGTACACCTGGGGCTCTGAGACTGGCACAGCATGCAGGGACCTCGACCACAGAGCTGTCTCCCCAGCCCCATGTTCTTTGGCCCCATAAGTCAACTCATTTTATCACTAAGACAATGGAGGGGGTACCCCACTCTGTTACGTTAGCATCAGAATACCAAGACCACTAAAAATTGTATCAGTGCTCATTCTAATCTTAGGAGATACTGTTGTAAATCGATGTAAGCCATATGCTCATTTCACCTTTTAATGTATTCCTTTATTTCTACTGACATCACCATCACTGTCATCATTGTCGGTCTAGGAGACGGGTGGAGACGTTGCAGGAAGCCCATCAGATGGCTTTGGACCGATTCACTGTCCCCCTTTCTCAAGTTTGGTTCTCAAGGACTCGTGGAGGATACTGGCACCCTGCCGCATCCTGAGATGAGGGGGAATTGGCCAGCACAGCATCTTTCCTCCAAATAAGGCAGCCTTTACTCTTTTAGCGCAGTGTCCTGTCACCCCCACGCCACAGAACCGGGTCCTTCGGCTACCATGCACTGGCGCAAAGGCAGACAAGAGCCCTCCACCAGGACACATTTCCTGGCTACGGGGACAAGCACACTGTGAATTCTGGGCACGCCCGCTTCTTGCTGCCTTTCTGAGGGAAGCAAAGGCGCTTTGCGTAAGGTGGGGGCGCGGCGCGCCAACCCCGCAGCCGATGTGACAGCAGTGCCCAGAAAAACTGCTTCCCAGGTGCTCTGGCCCCGGGACTGTGACTGTGCGCACTCTTCCTGGATTTTCAAATACTCTAATTGGAGGCGTTGCTCACATTTTATTTCATGATTTAATATTCGTAGATGTAGTACTTTTCGTTGAAATCTAATACTTTCTCATGCTTTTTAAAAACCTCCCTCTAGAATTATGACTTCTGCCCTGCGTTTTCTGATCCTAAGACTGGCAGCCGCTCGCCCACACTTGGCATTTGCCTGGCACATTTTCCAGTTTGTTTTGTTTTGTTTTGTTTTTGCCTCACAATATCTGAGAAAACACATAGTTTTCATTTTGCCTTAGAAAAGGTTGGAGATGCAGAGTGAGCCCAAGTAGGCCTCCCTTTTAAAGAATGTGCGGTGAGAAAAACCTTACTTTTTTTAACGGACTAGAGGTGCAGCCGGTTGTCGCGGACGAGACTGTGCTGGCGAGAAGGTGCTTCGCTGGAGAGAGTGCTCGGAGCCACGGCAGTGGGGAGTGGGCAGCAGCGCCCCTGCGACCTGGTCAGCTTCCTCCCCGCCACGTCCCGGGTCCGCGCGGTATGCAGAGCGAGAACCGCGAGAGCACGTGCTTTCTAGGGCAGCTCTGAGGGGAAGGAGGTCGGGGAACAGGAAATGCTTATTCCAGCCCCGAGCACTGCAGGGGCTCCCGAAAGGCAAGGTAAAGCTGCCTGGAGGGCGGCCCGCGGCGCAGGTCTGCTCCTGCCCTACTGTGGCCCGACTTCATTTCCGCTCTGGAGCCTGCCACTGGACATGAAGGGGTGTTTCCGACAGGTTAGAGTTGTCAGTCCAGTGCTTACTGTGCTGTTCTGTGATGACTTACCTCGGCAGAAAATGGGGTACGTGATCGCTTGTATTACAGAGTAAAACTGGCATGGAAATGAGTCACTCAAGTCTTACTTCCCAACCTTGGTAACCACCTCGCTATGTAAGCTTCCTCAAATACTCTTTAAAACCTCAGAAATGAGAAAAGCTCATAGAAGGTAACATTCCATCTTTAGATACTCAGACTTGGCAACACCTCCTGCATGTGGCTTAGAGTTCCCTCTCTCACAAACTTACAATAATTTAATTAGATAGAAGTCTACTAAACCAGTGGCCTATTGGTAAGACATTTAAGATATTCCCTGGTTTATTACTGTGGTTATAAAAACAAAAGGTATAATGGCTATTCTTGAGTAGTTCCATACATATAAATACATATTCTGTAGGATAAAATTTTATTTTATTTTATTTATTTTTGTGGCCAGTTTAGCCCACTCTGGGGGCAGGACTTCCGCGGCATGTGGTGCTGGGAATCGAACCGTGGTCCCTGCACTTTGCCTAAGCTTGTCTAAGCAGGTGCTTTAGACCACTGAACTGCCTCTCCAGCCCAGGATAAAATTTTAGAAATAGACTTGTTAGCCAACTCTTAGTCTTGGCAAGGAATGTTAATTGCCCTGAATGGAAGTGCCGGCAATGTACACTTCTGCCAAAATTATATAGGGGTGCAAGACTTCCCCCCCCACACACATCTGCTTTGTTTACGTTAGCAGACCTTTCTATTATCAGCTGATGTGTAGAAACATGAGTTTCTGCAACTTAAACTTACTGTCTCAATAAAGGATGAGATTCCATGTGTCCGGACAGTCTGTCATCCAACAGTTGCGTTCTTGAGAAGACATAGGTGGCTATATCTGGCTCTGTTTGGCTCTGTGTTTTGAAGTTCTCTGCTTGACAGCCTGAACTTTAGGGTTTTTTTTTTTTTTTCCTGCTCATCATGGAAGTACTATAGCAGAACTGCAGATTTCTTATTTTTTTCATTTGTTTGTTTCATTTCTTGAAAAAAGAAAATTCAATAACATCTCTTAATTGCAGTGGCCACAAAAGTTTGTACACATCTATTAATTTTCTTTTCTGCAACAATATACTAAGAAAATGTACAGAAGGAAATCCTTTTTTGCTTGCCTACAGCAATTTAAAAGCCAGTGATGAATGGTTAGCTCAGAGAGCAAGTCTCCCAAAGCAAGAAAAATAGAATGATTAGATTCTGTATTTTAAATTAGAAATATCTACTCTGAATACATAAGCAATCAGATACCTGTTTATGCAGAAGAAGATCTAAAGATTAGCTCATTAATTACTAAAGAATGAAGCATAAAAATGTAACTTTTCTCAGAAAGTATAACTTTTTTAAAGAAAATTGGGATGTTTAGAGAGTGTTATTTCCCATGTGTTTCTTTTCTGCACAGGACTAACTATAAGTCAATGGTATAAGTTTAGACAGAAAAACCACTTTCTATCTCAAAACTGAATCATGAATCCACAACACATTTGAATATGTTTGCGTGAAAGAGCCAAATCTTAGAGAAAAGGGTGTATGGCAGTGGGCTGGCGTGTCAGAGTCAGCGTTTCTGCTCATCACCTAAAGCTCTCGTGGATTTTCTAAAAGTTCTTATCATACTGCGCTGCTCTCCTACAGAACACGCAGTGACAATCCCTGAGCCAGGACTTGTGCTGGACCATTTCCTTGCTACACTAGGCTGATAAACAGAATGTTTCCAGCATTGTCTTGTTTTCTTCTAGTCACATCCTTTTCTCTCATGAGGTTCTGATTAAATCTACTTTTTTCCAAAAGGATTGTACGTTTCCACAGAAAAAGAATAGAGACTTTAGAGTGTATATCTGAAGATTATAGTGCTTAAATTAATTTTACTGGTAAAAAAACAAATTGGTATCATTTTGGCTATTATATTTATATATAACAAAAATGGAAAATAGTTGCTTAAAATGTTACACAATATTAATTGTACCTAATAAGGAAGTGAATTGGTAGAGTTGCATTGTTTCCAGATGAAAAGAGCCAATTTCTTTACCAAGTTTTAAGGTATATACTCCAGTAGTTCTTAATCCAGCACTGTATTGCTGATAATCATTCAGCCTTCTCTCCATCACACTGAAAATAAGCACTAGACAGAAAACGCTGCCAGGAACGTCCACCAGGCCCTGCATGGACCTACAGAAAGTGCCCCCCCAACACAGCGTACACACGGATCCCTAGAAGAGGCCTGGGGCTCAACAAGACCCTGCCTCAGGAACCTCGTTCCGGCCAGTTGGAGACTTGGAGAACCAATCCAGGTGATCTCTGTCCAAGAACTGGAGATGTGGAAGTAGGAAGGCCTTAGTGACCATGAGAAAAGAATAACCAGAAAGTCACTTGTAACACATGTCAGAAGGAAGAAAAAGCGAAGGGAGCTCCACCCACTGCTTTGAGGGGCTGAGTGGGCAAGGCTCAGGGGAGGGACAGCCAGGCAGCGGCACAGTGGAGCACACGTGGCCCCGGGCTGGTGTGTCTTCAGCGCTCAGAGGGTGCGCTGCTGTGATCCGGAAGATGGCTTTGTAGTCTTCCCTCTTGGAGACATTTCTTTCTTCGCTTCTACGACAGCTACTTGTACATATGCAGAAAGATATGAATGTGTATGTATGAACCTATGTGTGAAAATGTTTGGGTGAAGCTACATGATTAAATATGTTCACGACAGAAACATTTTCAAAAGTAAATGAAACATGATCTATATCTGTGTATACACGTACACACACGTACACACACAAGCAACTAATAATGACCACATCTTGAGCGCAGGCTTGTGAGAGGTCCGTGAAAGTTGCATTTCCACACTTGTGCACCATTTGAAGGTCTTCCCAACTGTATATTGCCATTATCTTTATTATTTCTGTATTTTTGTTTAGAAAAGTTTTGCATGAACAGTTTAGAGTCACTGGCTCTCATCTTTATAAAAAAAAAAAAATACCTCATTTCTCATATGTCAGAACTTCCTGATTTCCATAAGCAATCACGCTTGAGTCTTTTAATAAGTTTTGTATTAAGGCTGATTAATCTCAGAAGTTGCCACTCTTGACCTTTGACTTTTAGATATTATTGACTTTCCGCCGTGAAGAGGCGACTCCCACAGCATCCATTCATATTTTTCTCCAGTACAGTCAAGCCATAATTTTTATTAGATCAATAGTTACTTTTTGCCTGAACTATTGGGTGATTCCTTTTATCCTTTTCTGTGTAATTGGTTGTCCCTAATGTCAATAAATGTTCTATTTGCTTGCTTTTTTTCTAATATTCTATTAATCAATTCTTTACTTCTCTCCCATTTATTACTTGAATCTCTTCTAAACTTGTTCATTTGTGTTACGCACCCAAATAGTTTCCAGAAAAGGTTTCTCCGAAAGCCTCCTGCCTTCCCTGGCAGAGACTGGTTCTGCCTCAAGCATTTCTGGGGAGTTCGTTTTGTTCTGCCTCACGTTGGCTTTGATTCCTGAAATCCTCATCTCTTTCTTAGTTTCCTTCTTAAGCAGATACTTTATCTCCATTGCAAGAAAGAAAGCAAGAGTCCTGAGAGTTTGAGATCCTCTCTTATACAAAATCTCCTAAAACTGTGCCCAAATGGAGTGGTGGCTTGACTGCGCACAGTTTTCTAAAGCCATTTTGCTACAGAACTTTTTAAAAGTAGAATTTTAAATTCTTACAGTATTTTTCAGTTAGTTTTCTTTTTCCTGAATGTTGTGAAATTTCTGAATATTTCTGGATCTGAGGTTCACACCTGAATCCCTTATGCCAGACACTTGGTATTTCTAAATGTAGAAATTAAAACTTTCAGTAGTAACAATTTCATTGAACCCTTCTACAATACTCTCCCCTCCTTTGGTTTGTTTGTTTCTCTAAAGCTTAACAGTTGGACTTCCTGCATTGGTGCTCTAATCTTATCTTTCTTTTGTTTATTTTATTTTTGTATTTTTACTATATCTTCTGGAAGGAATTTTCTCCCTTTCCAAACCTTCCCTGAACACCTGATTTCTATTCCTTTATATATTATTTCTATTTATTTATTTTTTTTATTATTATTTAATGTATTTGGTTGTTACAGGGTCTCACTACACAGCTCAGACTCCTGGTGATCCTCTTACTGTGATATTCTCCCAGCCTCTGGCCTGGAACTTTGGTAAACTGAATGTAAAATGCTTTTTTTAATAAAGGTTGAACTACTGAATCCTAACTTTTCAAGTCTGCAGACTAAAAGATTCCTTTCTGCTTTCAAGTAGACAGAAAACTACAGTAAGTAAAACAAGAAATTAAATATTTGTGAGACAGCTCTTCACATATTTCCATTATATCCATTAACTCTGGGATACTTTAATTATTCGATGTCGGAACCCCTATCCCCATAAATTATCATTAAAATATTTGAATTTCAGAAAAAAATGAAGATTATTTTCTTCACAATCAAGAACTGTATCTTCCATCTCAGCACTCTAATATCTTCTTCAACATAGTAATTTAATGAAATTATAGCACAAGTTTTGAGATATCTTTGTTAGAAAGAATTATATAACCGGTTTTGACTCACTCCACGATAAGATATTCAGCGATCCCTGAGTATAGGATCCAGGCTACAGGATTTTATTCAGTGCTTTGGACATTAAAGAAGCAGTCTTCCCACAGTTCCGTTATCGGAGCTCCCAGGCATTGACTCCTTCCTAGCTGGGTCATCAAAACCCAAGCAGGGCTGGGGTGGCCAGAGAGGAAAAACAGCCCTCTTTGAGCTGTTGTGCCCGTTAGGCGGCCCATCCTAGGGAAGGATGGTAACCAAATTCTGGAATTTCTCAGCAGTTGATTTGAGACCATCTTAGCTATTTATTTGCTGAGCTATAAACATCAGGATTTTTATATAGTGCAAGCCCATACTGACGGCAATAAATAAGTAAAATACCCTCACTTACTAAGGTTAATCCAAACAAATGTTCTCCAAGATTACCTTAACAAAAACAAATGGTGTATCCCAGCGTCTGTTTGGCTGCAGCCACCTTCTGTTACTTTGGTGGCGTGCAAAAAGCTCTTGTGAAAAGGATGGTTCGTAAACTTCAGGGTCACAATGTAGGAACATCGCTGAACAACTGTCCCAAGATGCCCCAAGATAATTGTAGAGATTTTCCAACCATAATTCTGCCATCACAGAGACCTAAGGTCCGATCCCTGGGCTCCTACAGACTTGAGGTGCATATTTGGAGGAGTCCGGTAACCGTGTGTGTGTGTGACTTGGGGAAGGATTATTAGGTAGACCTCCTCATTACAAATGCTGGAAACCCTACTGAAATTGGATTGAGATCAAAGAGTAGTATACAGACTTCCATGACTTATTGGGTGCGCATTCTCCTGAGTCGGCCACACTGGCAGGAGTTTGCCCCTGTAGGGAAGCGCAGGAATCCCCATTCCCCATGCCCGGAAGCCCAGATGAAGGGGCAGTGTGTCTCCCCAACAGAAGTCACACACGTCTCTGCAGTAGATTCTAGCTGGCTTTACTGGAGTTCTGTCCTAACCCTTAGAGCCACAACCAGCTGGAAGAATTAGGTACAGATTCATGGATCTGATCCGTGTCACGTGGAGATGAAGACATAACTACAGAGGTATCACCAGAATTCTGTGTAATAGTAACCTCAAAGTCCGAGATAAAGGAAATTCCGGAAGCAGCAGAGGTCTGGGACATGGCAATCCATCTGTATTTTACAGGGTAACCAGGACAAATGGGTTACATGATTTCATTAGAGTATTTGATCACTGGACTCTCAGTAATATTTTACATTAAAAGCTTATTTCTATAAGTGAACTATTTGGATCCAAATATTTTTTGTTTATTTGAAAGTTAGGCTTTTGCCTTTTTGTTCAGCAATATTGCAAACATTTAATCTGACACCTTTTCTTTCATTCACTCAAGTGCCTAATAAATACGATCAGCTAAAGCCAGAGCTTGAAAAACAAAGTTTTAAGGAAACAAAGTCTGGAAATCTTACCAGTCCAGATGTAGATTGCTAGCTGCGCACTGAATTGCATTGTAGTCACATGCTGGCAAAGAACAGAACACACAGGGCCGCAGGAGAGGGAGCCCCCTCTCGGACTGGCCGAAACAGTGGCACAGAAATGCTCTCACCCTTGATGTGATGTAAAAATGCCTAATGTGGTCCCGAAAAAAAAAATCTCTACATTGAAACTGGGATTTTCAGCAAGTACCTCGAGATACAAAAGTTAGAGACCTCAATATTTTTTGGAGGCCATTATAATTCTAAGAGAGAGTTGAGCTCCCAGAGATTCAACTCAGATTCATGGATTTCCAAGGACTCTCTTCTGCTATTTGTCAGATGACGCTCATGAAACAGCCAGAATTAGAGTGTGTAGAACAGTGACGTGATCTGAAGGTGCTTAGACCCATCCTTGTAGCTGGGTGTGATTAGCTATGTCTCCTCTGACTTAGGGCAGCATCACCCACAAACTGTGGTCACCTGGAAACAAGATGGAGGAAGCAGAGATCCGTAGCTGGGGATTCTGTCAAGCAAATGCATTGCATCCCAGTTGGGCCAAATAGAGATTGCAGAAGAAATAGGAACCACGCACAGGCTATTTTCACAGATATCTGATGAAAAGTTTGTAGAAATTAGATGATAACATTTCTGCTTATAGATGAGTCAATAAAAATTATTTTAAGACAGGATTCTATAGATCTTTACAACTCCAGGATGGCTGTGACACAGTGCTAGTTTCACCACGTAAAGTCAAAATGGCTTTGCACTGGAGAACACAAAGCTTGATTTATCTGCAGCTTATCACTTGCTGGTCATGCTCTCCTACACTCTTGCAAAAGAGCAGTGTAAATACCGCAACAGGCGAACTGCTTTTGAGACCACAAACACCATGTATTCGAGGCTTGATTTCATGCTGAAATGTAAAGTGATGCGGCTGCTTTACAAAGAGGTTGTGTTCATTGTCCTGGTTTTTCGAATGGTAACTTGCAACCCTTGCTTTGCAGAGCAACCACCAGCAGCTCCACTCTGCACACACATCATTGGGCCGGCATGGGAGGCTGAGGGTCCACTTCAGGGCCTCTCCTGGGCTGCAGAGGATCTCAGCATCTGCCTGAGCAAAGCCTTCATCCTGCTGGACCCACCTGGACATGTGTCACTTTTAATTTTGCAAAATTCTTGAAAGATTTATGGGTCCTCACCAGGTAATCTTCTTATGGAGTAAATTCTACCATCACACAGAGCTGAAATCTGGTCATATTGCATGTACATGTATGATGAAGAACTATATTCTGTGGCTTGCCTGAAGCTCTTGTAGGCATGCAGGCATTATGACCACAGATGCACAGAGCCATAGAATTCTGAAGGCCCACCAAGCCCCTCTCTCATTGAGTATACTTCATAATAACCTGAAAGGAAACACATTGCCACCCTAGGTTTGGAGAAAAACTAGCTACATATGATATCCATAGAATCGCAGTTCCTGTTACTGAGCTACCTGTTGGAATAATAACTCATCACTCCTAGAGAGAAAGGGTAAGAAAGTTCTTGAGGAACCAGACTCTTATTTCTTTTTTTCTTCTTTTTACAATTTATCTTTATAGAATTCTCATTGAGTTCCTGCTATACAAATCTAGCCATTATAAGGCAAAATTATCTCCCCATTTTCCTTCTTTGGTGTTTTCCTTTTGTTGGTTTTGTCATAATTTTTAAGTAATCAGTATTTATATTTGGTTATAATACACTTCACATAACATTTATTATTTCCTTTAGTTTCATGTTGAAGATATTCAAAGAACATCACAGTAGCTTTCACTGTACTGTTGCCATGGCCAATATTTATTTATTTGTTCATTTATCTGTTTATTTACTTTCACATGTTTGCGTCACATACTGATTGTATTTGTGATATGTATAAATATTTAACTACATGATAAAACCTTTGTGATACATGAGAGACCCCATAACTCACATGGTGAACCTATTCTGCTCCACTATACAAATGGTTGGAGTTAAACTGTTTATCAGGGAGTCAGAGCCCTTGGAGATCATAAGTGTCTCAGTTCCTTTACTCTCTTTTCTGGGACAGAATACATGACACCAAAAATTACAGAAGGAAGGGCTTGTGTAGCTAACAGTTAGTGGAGGTTTCAGTCTATACTCAGCTGGCTCAAAGGCAGAGTGGTACATGGCAGAGGGCAGCACTTCATGGTGGCAGAAAACAGCATAGAGCATGGGGGGAGCAGCAGCTGCAGTTTCTAGCAAGCCACTCTCCCTCTCTTATATCGTATGCAGAGTATTCACCCCAGGGTGGGTGTAGCACTCATACCCATAATCCCTGCATTGGATCACAAATTAATCATAAACTGTACAATTCACCCAAATGATTGCATAATGCTTTGAAGGGACAGCTAGACACAAACCATAACATTCTACCCCCAGCCTCCCAAAGATTCATGCGCATCCCTTTACGCAAACGGCATTTTAGTCCATCTCTAAGAGTTGCCAAAGTCCTAACAGTTTCAGCAATGCTGAGAAATTCAAGTTGCAAGTCTCATCCAAATTCTAAGGCAAACTTAGCATGAGCTCCTATACAAATGAAAGGTTAAACACTTCCAACATTCAATGGCACAAGATAAACACTACCATTCCAAAAGGTACAAACAAAGGGACACAAAACATTGGGACAAAAGCAAGCCCCAAGTCCAGCAGGGCAAATATCATGTCTTGTAGTTCCATAAGAAACACCTAAAGTGATGTGTTATGAGTTGTGAGTTCCATGTGACTCTGCTCCATGCCACTTTTGATGGATGTAACTCTCCTGGCTTCTCTCTTAGGCTGGCTTTGATCCTTTCTTGCAGCATTTCTTAGATGATCCACGTTCCTGGCTTTTCCATACTTCTGGGGTTTCTGCAGCATGTTAGGCTTCTCACTCACAGCTTCACACACTCCCTTCCCAGGGGAACACTGCCTGGCCTCCCAGGCCTTCTTCTGAAATCTAGGTGGAAGCCTTCTTAAACCCAGAACTCTTGCATTCTGCTTGTGCCTAAACCCAACTCCCTGTGAATGATACCAAGTTCTCCTGCCAGCTGGAACTACTAGCCAGGCTTTCTTCTCTCTTGGCTGTAGGGGTCAAATGCCTGGATTGCTGAGCACTCTGACCCTCATTCAAAGAACAAATTATATATGCTGTGGCCATTCTGGAATCTGGTGTGGCCACTGCTGCCAGTCAGGAGCAGGGTGCTCTGCTGCCTTCTCCGCAAAGCAGTCTTTCATGTTTACAGTTTTGAGTCTGCAAAGGGTGGAGACATGCTGCTTTTTGTGAAGCCCTCAGGCCATCTTCTCTATTCTCTCCTTCCTTCACAGCAATGGAGTTTTTTTTCAGCTCTGTCTTTGCACCTTTATCAGTGCTTCCTTTCTGGCCAAACTCACAGCATTTAAAAGTATCCTACTGGGCTATTTGCTCTTGATTCTCAGCACAAATCTGACTAAAAGCCCGCAACAATATCCATGCCACTGTTTCAACATTTGAGTGCTTTGAAATTCTTTTTGCAACATTCATCAGTCTACCGTGCTTAATCTCAGTCTCAGGCCAAGCTTCTGCACACAAATAAAATGCAGACAAGCTTTCTACCAAACCATAACACACATCATCTGAGTTCCAACCACCAATGCAGTCCTTTATCCTAGAAAAACTTCTTCAGCCTGGTGTTTACAGGCAGGATTTCTATCAGCCTTCTGTTCTTCTAGGCTGTGACCAGAATCTCCATACAGAACAGCCAAAAGCATTCTAGCACTTTTGTAGCTGATATCTCTGAACCCTTCTGATTGCTTCCCATAAGCCATTCCTGAAGGTTTGGAAGCTACGTGGTCAGGTATAGTCACAGCAAGGACCCCACTCCTGGTACCAAATTTTGTCTCAATTATTTTTGCTTTGTTGATGGGACAAAATACCCAATACACAAAATCAAGGAAGGAAAGGTTTATTTAGCTCACAGTGTGTGGAAATTTCAGTACATAGTCATCTGTCTGCAAGGCAGAGCAGCACATCGCAGAGGGCAGCAGTTCCTGGTATTGAAAAACAACAGAGAACAAATAGAAGAGCAGCAGATGTGACAGCTAACAAACCTCTCTCCCTCCCTTATGTTTTTTTGCAGATTACCCACCCCAGGATGGTATAGCACTCTCACCCATAAACTGCACCTTGGATCATGAATTCATCGCAAACTCTAGAAGTTTCCCCAATGACTGCATGAGGCTTTGGTGAGGAAACAAGACACAAACCATAACAATAAGGTAAAGTGAAGTAAATTAGAAATGAAAGCTTAAATATCACATGGTGTCTCTTGTACGAGGAACACAGAGTACAAATAGAGACAAAAGAAAAGTCAGATCATGGGAAGCAGGGAGGCAGATCTTCTACCATTGGGAAAGCTGCCAGGGAAGGTGGGGGTCAGGAAGGGAAAAGAAGTGAGAAGGGAAAAGATGTGCTGTGTGTGTTACCAACTGCACTCAAGGAATGCAAACGCTATGCACTGCAAACACAGACTAATAAGAACTAAAATTTTAAAAGAGAAAGTAAATAAAATTAAACACGTAATAAAAAAGAAAACATAAATAACCTGCTTGCTCCCAAGTAGTTTATAATCTAATTAGAAACAAAACATGGGAAATACACGAAGTGAGAAAACATTATTGCTCACTCACAAGAAGTATCTTTAAAATTCATGGTTGAGTATGAAAGGTAGCACATCATTTCAAGTTAAAAAAAAATCTCATGGCCCAGAAATTAAGAAGTCAGTGTGTAAAGTTCCTAAGAGTCCCTTTGGCATAGCTCCTGCTGTGGCCCCAGTCTGGTCTTGGAATCTCCAGGCATGTGGGGGGCGCACTGCACAGTAGAAGTGGTGGCGAGCATATGGCTTGCATGCTGCCGTGGGCGCCGGAAGGTTGGCCATTACTGTACTAGTCCCTGTGAAATGGCAGAGTTTCACCTGGAATACTTGGAATGTTCCTCCAGAGAACTCCCTTTGTCTGCTTAGCTGTCTGTCCCTATGATGTTACTTTCTCAGGAAAATGCTCTCTGGTCTTCACAGAGAAGGGAACCTGGTACACTCTATGTGCTTCTAGTTAGCTCTCTGTACTTAGTAAAGCTCACCGTGATGTGTACCTGCAATTCTTGCATTAGATTCTGTCTTCCCAACAGTCCGAGTAGCTCAGTGAATATAGAGATATGAGTCCACCACAAGATTGTGCACGATCCTGAAAGAAATGCAACAGGTCGCTCCCACTCCAGCGTGTCACGGAACGCATTATGCAAATAAAGAGCTGTGCCTCAAGACCTTCATAAAAAGAGAAAGAAAAGCTTATGGAAAGAGGTGAAACTTAATTGCAACTTGAAGAATGGATAGGGTTTTGCTAGGGAAATGTGCAAAGATCCCCTAGGAAAGCAGAACTGAGCAAACAGTGACTGGAGGGAAAGCAATGTTAAAGAAGAGTGATTACATTTGGGTTAGGATAGAATGTTTATGTGGAAAAAGAAGATTAGATTAAAAGGTGTATAAAAGGGAAGTTGCAGGAGCCTCTAATGCTGCATAAAAGGATTTGATCCCAAAGGCAAGAAAGATTAATGTGGGGAAGATTGATGGATCCAGCGTGAACTGGAAGCGAGGGCAGCTGGAGGCACAGGGAGTATGAACTAATCCTCATGTGTTTTCTTTCAGCTTGAGGACAACTGATAGCCTCTACAGCAGATGCAGCCAGCACAGTCAGGGAACAGACAGGAAAGGATGGATTCCATGATGCGAAAAGGAATGTCTGAGTACAGGGCAGGAGATCGGACTTTCACAGTGAGGAGCTGGAAAGTAGCAAGATAGTGCTAAGAATGTAGACATCAAAGGGATGGTTGTGTGGGAGAAGAAAAGAACAAGTTTAGTTTCAAAAAATAGGTTTTACTATCTTTGTCCAGTAAAGAGCCCTGAACCCAGGACTGGTATATAGGTCACGTCTGCTTTCATAGATTTCATAGGTGAACATGACAGTGAAAGGAGACGCTCCAGGTCGTGGGTTTAGGGAAGAAAACCAGACCTCAGGGATGTGGGTGTGTAAAACAGTAACACAGAAGAAATCAGAGAGCATGCAGATAGGAGCCCAGGGAAGGGTTGAAGAGGCAGAAGCTGAGCGCCTTAAGAAGGGCAGAGCCCCTTTGGAGACACGTCGTCCTTGGACACAGAGCAGGACCTGCCCGTGGTGAATTTAGTGGGAACTCTGTAGTCCAGTGGTCCATCAGGTGTCCATCTGGGAAGTGGGCTCAAGCCACTCAGCTGCCCACAGGAACCATGGTCTCCCACCGCCCTTGTCTATCCGAGCACCAGCAACTTGCCTCTATATTTGCAAAGGACAAAGGAAGGAGGAAAAAAAGGAGGGGAGAAGAGAGGACACACCATAAAGAAGGTGCTTCAGAGGCCAAGCAGCACAAGGATGGTTGCCAGAGGAAGAGCAGTCTTCAGAGGAGGCTTCCTTAGGAAGAAGAGAAACACTGCACTCTTTAGAACAATTACTTAATGGCTAAAAAGATACCCAGCCCCATGCTTATAACTCAGAAGGTGAAGGCTAAGTGTTTCCTGCAGACCAACATATTAAATTCAACTTTGCAGATTTCATTAACTGTTGTTTAATTTGCACCACAAATTATTCACCCATTGTGGGCCAGCAGAGCACGTTAGATGATCATGGTAGCATCAATCTTGTTTAAAATGAAAACTAAAGGAGTGCTCATCCGGACTGAAAGGAAAGCTTTCCTCTTTATTAATTTGAATGGCTCTAATGACTTGAGCAGCCGAATTTATGCCCCGTGTAAGCAACCCCCAGCTTGCTAACCGAGGAGGCACACGATCGCATCACACACCGCTCGCCATGACTCACGCTTGGAACTGAACCGTGTGGCGTCTCTTCCCCCATATGTCCTGCAATAATTAAAACTTCAATTCATCTTTGAGGAACATTTAGCTCCCTCTTTCTCACTTTCTTCAGATAATAAATGTGTCTGCTAAATCTACCATAGACTCATAAAGCGAGCTGCAATCTCAGGACCATGGAGTCTTAAAATAAGAATAAAGGATATTAACCTCAGCTTGTTTAATCAGATGTATACATTTGCCTTAAAAATAACTTTAGACTTTCAAAATCTCTTGGCTTTGCAATGAGCTGCTAAGTCCGTCATTCTATGCTGGCTCAAGCTCCCTATTTCTTGAGCATCACTGGTCCTACGCTTACAATAAAGGCACCAAAAGGCTTCCTAAAACACAATATTAAATGCATTCATGCATGTAATAAACATGTATAACTTTGCTAGTTAGAATTAGATTCAGCTATTATGACAGAATCTCAAAGTAGAAATTTCTTGCAAGCCTTTAAAATTTCTCATCTAAAACCCTAAAAACACAGTAAAGATGACCAGGGACGTTCTGCCTGGGTTCCCTCAAATCCCTATTTGTCCTTGTAGAATCTCAATACACAGTTGTCTTCGTGGTCCAAGATAACTTCCTCCAGTCCCACATGCTCAGATGTATGAGCATATATTCCACGTGAGAAATAACCCCATCGTGAGTTCATCTCAGGTATACCTTTGTTTCCATGCCCCATTTTTCCTCAGAATAAATTCCTAGTGCTGAAATGTCATTCAGAAAGTTGTATTTGGGGCCTGCTCATTAGCTCAGTTGTTTAAGTGCCTGCTTAAGCAAAGGCAGTTGGGCTCAGGATACTGCGGTTTGATCCCCAGATCCTCATGCCTTACCAGACCTGCCCTTAAGGCATCCTGAGCCAGCACCCCCCCCAAAAGATAATCCTTTAGAAAGTTGTAATTGTCACAAATTACAACTATAACAGCAGCACCTTTTTACTAACACCTGCCCTTGACAAAATTGAGCGTATTGTTTTCTCAATTATTTGATAGGTGAAAATGTTTTCTTAGTATTTGTAATTTGTACTTCTTCACCACAAATGACCTTGAAGAATTTTGGTGAATACTAACTATTCATATTATTTTCTCATAAATTCTCTTGGAATTCTGATAATTTGCTAAAGCATGAATGAAGAAATCATGCAAAAATGTTTTATAAGATCCCTTATAATAAATATTACATAGCCTGGCCCAGCGGCGCAAACCTGTAATCTCAGCACTTGAGAGGCTGAAAATCACTATGAGTTTGAGGACAGCCTCAGCTACAAAGTGAGTTCAAGGGCAGCCTGAACTGTGTAGGGAGACTCTGCCCCAAAAACATGGGGAAAGAAATGAAGCGCTGTTCTTATCTTACAAATAAAATAATATGCTCACTTTTTACTTTCAGGATTAGTGCACGTATCCTATAAAATGTACGTGGCAGGGCTCTGAGCACTTAATATACTTTATCGTTTTTGGGGACACACTCAGAAATGACCTAGGTGCTGTGATGAGTTGGCATGGACGGTGGAAAAGAAGCTGCAAGGCCAGGTCTCCCCACCCGCACCACTTTCATCCTGAACTGTCTAAGAGTGTGGACAGATTTAGTCTCGACTAAAGCCCCTCCCCAAAAACATTATCATTTGCAAGAAGTAAAGCATACAGAGGGGAAAAAACACTAAGGTTTAGAAAAGAAACGGAGCTACTTCCCAGACTTGTAAGAAAAAATATCATGTGTTTTAAAACTCATGCACTATCCTTCCAAGAGCAATTAAAGAGCTATAGGATGGAAGTGCCTTGGTACAAGCCTCCTCGTCCTCCTCCTTCTTTCACCCAAACCTGCCACTTGCCTCCTCTTTTCTTGGGAGTGGAAGTGGTCCCCAGAGCACTACCTTACTATCCCTAGAGCCAACAAATCCCTATGATTTTGTCTCTCAAGTGGCCATCACTGGCAGAATGTCACCACACACTGGAGAGCCCACCTCCTCTTCAAGGGAAAATGAAACGTGGCTGTATCTCTTGGTGGCGCAGTGTCCCTGCGCAGCCTGTGCACCAAGGCTGCCAAAATGCACCATCTTTGGCACCTCTCCAGACACAGCCTCATCTTACCAGGCTGGGCTGCTCCGGGGTGTGAGAGGACAGGAGCGGGGCTGGCTGCTCCGCCCTGCTTACAAGCTGGGATATGTTATTCTGATTGTGCCATTTTTTTAAAGAAGTGTAGAGCTTGTTTGCTAAAACTGTATGTAATTTTTATCAGTTCCAGATTTGGAATTAATCTGTCTGCCTTCTGTAATCATTATTTGTATGCATGGTTTGCTTTTGCTATTATTTGATTCGCCATGGTTGCTGGTTATCTTGTAGGCTTGGTGAGAAATTGAAGCAAAAAGAAATTGGAGGGAGAGGACATTTACTAAACAATCCCAACATTAAGTATGCTTCGCAGGAAATGAAATGAAGAAATGTTTCCAAAAGAGACTGTTCTTAAATAAGTCATAATTATTTTCCTGGAAAAGAATTGGACATAATTCAGCCCTTAGCTACTGAAGGTTATAAATTCCTGTCTGGAAGCTATGAAGTATTTCCTAATGGCTTTGGAACTATAGAACACACAAAACAAAGTCTGCACTGACGGCTTGTTCTGTATGCAGCTGAGAAAAAATAAACATAATGATTCAAGTGCCATCTATAGGAAATGTTACAGTATGGTAAGAAAATTTGCAACGCCGATTAATATGTAACCTTTTAACAATGCAATTTTTTTACCAAAAAAAAAAAAAAAAAAAAGCTTTTTTGCTTCAATTTTGAATTGATGAAAACATTTTCCTGCAGGGTAAGGTGAGGATCTGAACTCCGACCTCTCGACCTCTCATCCTCTCCGTCACAGTGCTGCCTGACTAGTGCCTGCACCTGAAATGGTGAAGGAGCTCGGCTGAACATTCGCTGTGTTAGTGACGGCGCTTTCACACGGAGGGTGTGTCGTGCATGTTGCTATTAGCAGCTGGGATTGTTGCTTGCGATTACCTCCATTCCCTCCTGGGTGGTCCCTGTGCTGCTCCAGGTCCTAAGCAATTATCTGGAATGTTGGCTTCTCTCGATGCTGCGATGCGCAGGACTGAAGCGCCTCCTACTTGATTCATCCAAACTAGAAAAAGCCCTCAAATGCTTAATGACTGCAAGTGTCAACTGTGTAGTCCCGGAAGCTGTTCTCATATGATACATGAAATGGAGAATGCCAATTATAGCTGAGGTCTTTAAATGCATAAGATAAATGTTGCCTATTAAGTGGGAGAATGTTGAGACTAGGCTGATAGGCCAGCTCTTGCCTGAACTTCCTTCCCAACTGGCTGTGGCAGCCTTTAATGTTGCGACGTGCAGGTATGAACATAATCCAACAGGTGGCAGGGTTCAGGAGATGTTCTCTCAACATACGGCACCCTAGATTTGGAATCACACAAGCCAAAAATCTTAAGAGCAGGTGCAAGACTGTCTAATTATCTGTCAAGCAGGTACAGTGCTGTCACCAGGAGGAGAAAGTCACCCCTATACTGCAGACAGAAGAGGCTGAAATGAATCCCAGTGAAGGGCTTTGCTGTTTCCCTTCTATTACACTGAGCTCATAGCCCCTGTTTCCTGTCCTTTTTCTCCACAACTCTCTGTTCTTTGTCCAAGCCAGTGTAAAAACACTCTCTTCAACCAACCACTCACTTCCCTGGCTTACAAAAACATCATGGTCACAAATAAACATACAGCGGATGGATTTATCTTCTTTCTCTAACAGTCCAAGCCAAGAATTCAAGAGCGTAGAAAGAAAAGGTAACTTCCTTTCCTTCCCAGAGAAGCAATTAGTTATCCATTACCAGGGTCTACCATCACTGGAGCGGCAATTCAAAGCTGCTCTTTTAGGTTAAGCGAGTATAGCAGGTTTGGCTGTGATTGGATTTTTATATTAATTGTGTGATAAATTGCTTTTAAAATCCATCAATAAGCAATGCAGTGTAAGCAAATATAGTTTAACTTTAATCCTTATGGCAGTATTTAAAATAGATTTGAAATAGATTAAAAAGGAATCCATACTCAAGAACTAAGCTTTCTCACTTATGCTTTCTCAAAATCTTTACAAGAATGGTTTGATCCAAGAGAAATCCTAACAATTAGTTTTGATTGCAGAAATGAACAGTTTCAGAGATGTTTAGCTGGTGGGAAAGGCGATGTGAGCAGAAGTGAAGAAGACAAATGTCAACCACCCCAAATCGGGAACTACTCAGGCTTCAGGGGTCCTTGGCCTACCCCCGCGCGTGGGGAGGGTCTGCCACTGGAGTCGGGGAAGGGTCTGCTGCCTGACATGGACGCACTTGCACATCAGTCACAGCTTGTGGGAGGAGAGCGAGGGGGCCACCCCACAGGGGCCACGGCTGCATTTGTCCCCATGTGGTAAGTAGACGCATCAGGTGGATTCTCAATTGTGGGAAAAGCTTGCTTTCACCATAAAATATCAACTGATAATATGAAACCAACAAATGACATATCCATCACCTATCTTTATTCACCTGAGTTCACAGATATTGTTGGTCAGCCCAACAGGCTCAGGCTAGTTTTCAAAAGGACTTGCTCTCCTTCCTTCCTTCCTTTTTCTTTCTTTCTCTTCCTTCCTTCCTTTCTTTCTTTTTTCTTGTTCTCAAATACATTTTAGGAGAACTCTTCTGTGAAAAATGACCTTCCCCTCTGCCTTCCTTTTCTGCCCATATTTCTTGCTGCTGCTTCTCTCTAGCATTTACTAAGGCAATATAGCAGGATGGACGTTTCAAATGAGTAAGGATAAATTGCCCCACAGGTTTACACTCACACAATCTCTACTCCTTGAAATCTGCCTAAATGTCTCAATGCGCCGAGGGCATATCTCTGATACTATGGAGACAAAAAGGGCTACTCTTCTGCTATTTGCCAGGTATCCAGGCCATGGAAAGAACAAAAGGCAGCTGTCCAGGGCTGCAGTTTTGAACCACTGCCCATTCTGAGGCACCACTGGCGACACATGTCAAGATAGCCTCTGTCCTGTTGCCAGAGCTCTTATTGGTACATTGTGCTTGTAGCAAATAGAAATTTAAACACGTGACTTTACTGGCATGACGCCTGACAAGTATGAGTTCTGCAGCCTTGCCTGTGGAAGAGGGTACGATGTGCTGCTGCTTGCCTGTGACATGGTCACGTTCCCAGCCTTCACCTCATAACCGGGAGCAGGTTAACATGTCGGGACCCTCCATGCCAGACAGATTATCTTGTGTCAGACCAACTGTCCCTCAGAAAACAATTAAAAACATTGGACCAATTATTTTTTAAAGAAATGTACTTGCAATCAGTGAAGAGGAAAAGCAGTCGGAAACTGCAAAGCAGCATTGTGGGGGGTGAGATCCATATTTATGTGGTTTTTCCCCTCCGGGAAATGCCCAGCCAAAAAGTGACAGCCGGGGGGTGCTTGGGTGAAAGCCCACAGCCCCCTGGGACACCATGTCAGAGAACAGAGTTTCATTAAATTCATACCATCCCATGTGAACAGCAAAAGGGGGACTGCACACCACTCCAGCTCTAGCTGGAATTATTTACCAGGTGGAAAGATGATCCTTGAATTCTGAACATATCTCTTCTTTTGGACAAGGGCAATTGCTTGAAAAGAATAATGTCTGAGTTTAACTTATAAACCCAGCCAAATACATTGCAAAACATTCACTAATTAAATTTGAAATGGTGTCAGATGTTATTGCAAAAATACTGGAAAATGATGTTTGAAAGTTCTAACCCCAAATCCAGAATTTTCTATAGAAGAAGAGGTAAATTTCTAAAATTTAATCTCTAATAGATGAAATTCTACATACTGACTACAAGAATTAACCTCTAGGTAGTATTTCTTTGATAAAGACAGAAATCTTCCAACACACCAGGACTGAGCAGCCTCGGGGATTGGCATTTGCCTGCAACACAGGAAGGCAGGAAGTCCCGAGCTGAAGCAAGGGCACACAGGGGTCAGAAGAGATGCAGAGCCAGGGATAGGCGAAGGGGAAGAAGCCACGCGAGCCAGCACAGGAAGGACCTTAATGACTACTGAAGTCACCCTTTGTTTAACTCAGGAAGCTCAGCCACCATCTCAGAATGGAGGGAAACACTTGCAAACTGTACGTGTGACTAGGAGTTAGTATCCAGAGTGCAAAGGAACTCCAAACACTCCATTAACAGCATGATCAAAAATTGGCCCACAAGTATAAAGTGGCATCTCTCAGAAGATGCATGGATCCAGCCCAAGACTCGTGCGCAGAAGATGCAAATGGACGAAAGGTATGTGAAAGACTGCGCAGCATCACTAAGCATCTCAGAAACGCAAATCAAAGCGCAGTGAAATATCACTCACCCTGGTTAGAATGACCATTACCAGAAAGACAAAAGATGGCAAGGATTGGCAAGGACTTGAAGCGAGGGAACATTCTGCAGGCGGTGGGGATATAAATTAGCATAGCTACTATGTTAAACGGGATAGTGGTCCTCATTAAACACAGAGTTTCCATAGAATCCAGCCATCCACCTACTGGAGAAATATCCACAGGAAATGAAATCAGAATGGTGAAGAGAAACGTGCGCTCCCAAGTGCAGGGCAGGCTAGAAGTGGTATCAAGCTAAGTGCTTAGCACCTGAGAAATGGATCAAGGAAATGAGGGAAATAGATGCAGAGGAATACTATGCACCCATAAAAAATGAAATCTTGCCTGTCACAATGACATGGGATGAAGGGAGCTCAGTAAGGGAACTCAGCCAAGCACAGAAGACTAGCACCACAGAACCCTCAGAAATGCCTTCTGCCAAGGACTAGCTCCTACAAGTTGGAATGAGAGGAACACAACCCCAAAACCAGGAACAGCATGGCCAAAGGGATGGGAATGGCTGTGTCAACATGTAGTAAGTTAGGGCTCAAAAGCAAAAGCAAATTCTGAAGTTTACTGCTCAGTGGAGCAGTGACATGTCACAAGAATGTGTTGTGCATTTTTCCAAAAGAGTAGAAAAAAGGCTTCTGCGTGTTTTCTTCACAGAGAGGTGATAATGGACATGACACAGTCTTGGCTTCTCTCCTTCGTGGTGTTTGTGTACTTGTCATCAAATAGAAACAATGTCGTGGATGGAGACTCCGTCAGCCCGTTCTTTTTAAATAAAGCATACAATGATGTGAAGGAATGATTGTGCAGCATCTTCCTTGCTGGCACCCTGCGAATGCGCAGCGCTTGTATCAGAGACTCGCAACGGCGAAGGCTGACTCGAGGGTCATAAGCGATGCCTCCGCCGTGGAATGGCTCCAAACTTGAATTTTCAACTACTCGAGGAGCAAAATTCTCAAAACAAAACAAAACAAACTTCCTCACTCTTCATAACTGTATTCAGTAGTCGAACCAAGAATCTGACTTAATAGAACTTGCAAGAGCTGAGAGGAGTCCTGCCCCCTCTCCCGACAAAGGGGGGTGCTTCAGGCTAAGCGACACTTTCACCCAGGGCTGCTGCTTGCGTTTGCACCATAAAACTGTCATCACTGTGCCATTGTTGCACTTTGTTTGCATAAAATATTACAGCCATACTCCTAAAGAAATTTAGTGACACCAGCAGTAGAGCTAAGAGAAAACTATGAGAATTATGATAAAGTTAAAAAACCAAATCATTGTGAAATTTGTTAAAGATCTGAAAAAGTGTGTTTATAACTACAATTTGGGGGCCTCAGAACCAATTATTTTATTTTTTATTGTTTCTCACGGGGAAAATAAGTTTAATTCTTGAATTTTTGGTATTTGGACATGAATTGGAAACAAATTATGTTTGACAACCAAGATGTCACTGTTTATCCTTTGTCCCGTTGGAAATAAGAAGCGTGAATGGTGTAATCAGCTGACTCTTTGCAATTTAATGCTTGATCATTAATTGGGATATGTCAGCACAAATGGAGTAAGGGACACCTAGCAGATTAACAAACCACAGCTCTGGGTCTGTGGGGCATTTCTAGACATGACTGATATGCAGGCCAAGTGAGGAAGTGGTGTCCAGTTGTGGGTGGCGCCAAGCATAGCCTGGGCGAGATGAAGAGGAGAGAAGGAAATGTGACCACTTTGAAGCTCACCAGTCCGCTCGAGTGGGCGCATCTTGGTTGCTGGCGGACATCGGGCTCCCAGTGTTGTTTTCTTCCCCAGATTCGCACTGGGAAGTCTCCAGGGATCCTCCAGGCCTCTGACCTTGGGCCACTGGTGCATCCCTGCCTTTTCTCCTTCTGTGGGTTGCATCTTCTGGGACGAGCAGTTCCTGCATCCAGCCTCATCCATCCAGTGTTCCGATGGTCCTGCTGACTGTCCTGCCTCTGACCCAAACAGCCTGGAGAACAGAAGTCCCTTTGGCAGTTATAGGCCATATCTTCTATTGATTCTGCTCCTCTAGAAACCCCTCACCTGATACAGGGACATTCTAAGGTTTTCTGTTGGAAAATTAATCACAGAGCAGCTGTGCTGGAGGAGGGCCCTGGGGCAATATTTAGATCCCAAAGGCTCCATCTTCAGGAAGAGATTGATGCCATCATGCAAGAAGCTGCCAAGGGAAGTGTGACCCCCTCTTTGTCACCCTTCCTCCCTTTCTTCTGTGCCATGACGGAGGCTTCCTCCCTACCAGTATCACCTTGGAGACAGACAGTGGCCTTAAGGAGAGAGCTAACCAGGCCAGCAATTTGACCTCGGGCTGCCCAGCTCCTGGAGCTCTGAAAAGTAATTCCTTTGCTTATACATTGCTCAGTCTAAAGTACATTGTTAGAGCTGCACAAATGGACTGAAATAAATAGTATGGTGGATGGACACTAGTTGTCACCTGGTAGCACCAGCTGAAGTGTTACAAGTTGGTGCTGGGTGTGGAAGGTCCATGTGAGGATTGCTGCCAATCAAATAAAAAACAGAACTGAGGAGAAGTGCTGTCGTTGGTTCTCCTGGGTGCGCTTCTGGCACTGGCTTTCCCGATATGAACTCAGCTGTTTTCATCACCCGAGGAGCTCAGGTTCTTGCTGTTCCTGTGGACGCCTGCGGTACTGTTCGGTGGGGCTCTGGTCCTTACCCTGAACATCACTTCCTGGCTCCAGTGCAGAACCCTCAGCCTGCTGGCACAAACTTTCTAACTTCTATCCCTGACCTTTCAGCCTTCTCAGTGCAGATCCTTGGAACAGACTTGCAGGAGACGTGGCTGCGGGCCCTAGGCCTCCTGCTGGACTCCTGGAGGATGTTGCCTCAGGCTCTAGGTCTTCAGCTGGACTCGGGCAGGACATTGCCACAGGACCCAGGCCCTCAGATGGACTCTTTGGGTCTCTAGTGTGTGGCCCGATCTCCTACATACTTGCATTTCACTCTTTGGTTGAATATTATAAAAATAATCCTATAAATCACATGTTCTGTGTTAAATTATTTCCCTTGAAAACTCTGACTACGACAAATTACAACTTCTACTTTCATGAAGAATGAGAGTCCAATTAGGTAAAGGAATTCACTTTCAGGAACTACACCTTTACCAGAAACATAGAACAATTACATTTCATTGGTGAATTATCCTGATGTCCCAGGGAGGACATTTGGGCTCTAAAGTCAGAATGGTGGATTCAGCTCTGGATGCTGCCACTTATGCGATGTGTGACATTGCATTTGAACTCCTCTGTCTCTGTTTTTCTGTAATGTAGGGGAAAAAACAATGTTACTAACTTAATAGTCTCTTAAAGATTAAATGAGTCAATACTAGCTGAGAATTTAGGATTACATTAAATGAAAAGGAAGAATTCGGTAAGTATAAATTACTAAGGATGGGTAAATTAGTGATTGGCAAATAACACGCAACCTCTTTTTAATAATTTTATATGATTGAAAATAATAGAAATTCATGATGATTATCTGGCCATTATAAAGAAATATCAGAGATTGGAAAGAAGAAAGAAAGAAAGAAAGAAAGAAAGAAAGAAAGAAAGAAAGAAAGAAAGAAAAGAAGAAGAAGAA
>NW_004524705.1:3736670-3749306 GCF_000260255.1 Octodon degus | reverse complement strand
ACCACTACGCCCAATCTCAATCTCCATCTCAGTGCTCCCCAGGGACCAGGCCAGCACAGCACTGGCTACTGTTTCAAATCCTCCTAGAGCCCATATTTCTTCCATGTCTTCCCTCCCCATCAGTAAATTATACAGCAAATACTTTCTACTAGATGTCGCGGCTGCCAGAGCACACCAGACCGCTTTGCAGTGCTCCAGTAACTGAGGCAGAGAATGCCTTAATCGCTGGGTCTTCGAACAAGCTTTTGTGCAAAAGAGAAAAATATTTTAATATACATCAGATGGGATCTGATACACTGATGCCATTTAGTTTTTAAAATACTTTTAAAAGAATCTATCTTATCTTGTAGTTATTCTTAGTTGCTTCACTTCCACTGGAAGGGATTTTTATGACTCTTAGAACACATTCAGCCTATGAAACTATTTGAATGCAAAGTGTACTGGCTATGTTAGCACATCAAACATCACCATTACATGCTGCATACCAAACACGAATAAAATGTTTGCAAATAAAGTCAAAATTTAAAAAAAACAATGATGTAAAAAAACAGCAATGCAGAAGAATATATGGACATATAAATATGGACTAGAGCTTAGAAGAAAAATGATGTATTAATATGAATATATAATGCATAATATATATTATCATGCATCATATATATCAGTGGAATTGAGCCAGCTGGTGTTTGCTTAGATGTTAATTATTAAATGTAAGGAGCTCTGTTAACCAGTTGATAAATTATCGATTGCTTAAAATTAACCAACGTAAAATTATGTCAAGCCACCAAAATTAGAAAAGTCTACAGATCAGGACATTTATAGCTTTAAGTATAAACAGGTGGCTCCATGAACACCATAAATTCTCCTCCCTCCTAAATCAGTGGGCTCCAGTCCACTGGTACAGAATTCTGAGGTAACAGAGTTCCACAGTCCTCCCATGAGCAGATGTGGCATCCTGCAAGCTTCCTGCTTCCCGTGATCTACAGCAGGCTGCCCGGCCAACCCCACATCTGCCTACGGGGATGTCTGTTTCTGCGCCCGTGCTGCACCTCGGGCCCAGGGTTTGAGAGCTCAGTGCCTCTGAATGGCGATGGACCTAGGAGTTACTCTGGTGATTGAAAAAAAACAAAAGTTGCATTCCTGCATCTCATGCCCAAAGATACAGAACCAGGGATCTGACCTTGGAGCTTTTCCCAGGTGATTTGGCCAAGCAGATCTCAGCCTTTGCCTCCAAACTGCTGCTGCGAAGGGCAGACAGGTGGCAAAATGCCTGCAGGCAGAAATTACTTTGAACCTGCTCATGCTGAGGAGCGTTTTTTGCTCAGTCTCTCAAGGTTCTGCTTATGTCTCAACTCCTACATCTAGGGATCTTGATCGAAGGAGCTGTTTGCTTGCCAGCACTTTTCTGAAACATGTATTTTACGCACCAAGTAAAAGCTGCTAAGCAGCAACTGCTAGTTTTCTTAGCTAGGGATCAAAGTTTTAAGGTTGATGCCTAAGTAAAAGCAGTATGTTGTTCAACTGGAACTTCCCCATGCGTACCCTCTACTCAAAGTTATGTGTCCTAGTTTGCAAGTCATTCCTTGGAGTACCTCAGAAATTCTCAACCAGTAATCAAATGCTTTCGACTATCCTGTAAGGGCTCCTCATCCAAGAAGTTTTTAAAAAAGTTGAAACCATTTATCTTCAGTCCTTTACTATCCTCAGGGCTTGTTTCAGCTAACACCTGTGAAAGCAGGGCCACTCGAGCGCATCTCTGCTGATTTCAGGCCTGATGTGCACCGGGGATGCTGTTCATTTCCAGTACCTGAACAACTATTGCCAGAAATGTGTTTGACATATTTCCTTCATACAGGTAAACTAAACAATTGACTGGACTAACATCGTAGGTATTCCCAGAACGTTTTTGCAAGTGATTCCGGCATATGTTCACATGGGGATATAGCATTTCCATATTTTCAGGTATTTTCTCCATATACATACTTCCTCTGGACTCAGTGCCCCCATTAGCACCCTTGGGACCTCTTCCCTCTCTCTTGCATGGTGATGGGCACAAATTCCCTACTGTAAGAAACAGAACAAGAGCAGAAAACATGGTGGCTGCAGGACTTGGACACCTGGGTAGAGGAGGCTCCTCCCCCCACCAACATACACACAATCTGTCTGTCCAACCAATTACACAAAGGAATGAAAATGGAGAGAGGAAACAGAAGAGGGACATGGAACACACAGCATCCTGGGAGCTAAATCCCCTACAAGGAAACTCTGTGCAGAAGCAGGAGCAGCCCCTTGGGTGTGCAGGTGACTCTGTGTTATTTGGTTTGCAGTCACTGTGGTCTGGACTGCAGAGAGACAGCCCAAAGGTCATCCCAGCTCTCCCCAGCCCTGCACAGTCTGTAGCAGATGACAACCCAGAGATGGAATGCTCAGGACACTGGGAGGCATCAAGAGAAGTGGGCATGGGGCTGCGCGATGTTTAGACGACTTGTGAGTTAAAGAAGCTATGAAGACAGCCATTCACCCTTAGATCAAGCATTCAAGGATAAAATATACCACCTTTGAATCAATTGCAGAAAAATGCCTCCTCTGAGTAAGCTAATTCAAAAGGAACCAGTTCTTAATGTAGAAATGAAAGAAAGGAAACTAGTTTGGTTAAATAAATTAGCAAGTTACAGAAGTCCACGTCAGCACTGCATGCGCTGCACCTCAGAGGACAGTCTGCAGGATGGGACAGTGCTCAGCAATCAGCCCAAGTGGGACCAGAACCAGACTGAATGTGCTTCTGTCTTTGGGGCCACCTGCCCTGCCCACGGGTGGCCAGCTCTTGTCCTTGAAGACCATGTTCCTCAGATTTCCCATCTGGGACACAGTACCTGACACCACAGCTCCAAGCGGGAGGTCACTGCACCTCGCTGTTTCCAGAGGGTTCACTCCAAGGTCTGCTGGCCCCAAGACCAAAATGGTGCTGTGAAGGGCCTGGCAGCCAGAAAGCAGGGAGGGGGGTCCTGGGGACAAACCTGTGTCCTTTCAGGTCTCACCCAGTGACCACTTCCAGCCCGGCCTATGGGCACAGAAGCCATCAGAGGATAAACCCACAGTGCAGTGAGCACCCAGAAGCCGACTTCTGAACTCCGAGCCTGCAGGAGTCATTGTACAGCTGGAAGCCAGAACACAGAGCCAGCCCAAGTGCTGCTCTGCCATGGGGCAGCGCTCCGCTTCTAGGGCAGCGCTCCGCTTCTAGGGCAGCGCTCCACTTCTAGGGCAGCGCTCCGCTTCTAGGGCAGCGCTCCTCCGCTTCTAGGGCAGCGCTCTGCTTCTCTGAATACTAAGAGAAAACTATTATTTTAAAATGACCTTTAGGGGTACTAGAATTGACCCCAAGACCTTTACACTGAACTGCAACCCTACCCTTTTTCTGTTTTGTTGGCTTGTTGTTTGCTTGCTAGTTTTGTGTTTAAGACCAAGTCCCACTAAGTCATTAAGTTGTGCAGACTGACCTCAAAACTTCAGTCCTCCTGCCTCAGCCTTCCAGACCAACACAGGGATCGCGGCCATGTGCCACCACACCTGGCTAACAATTACTTCTCTGTGTGTCCATTTCTCCCTCTAAACCATACATTCATCAGATAAAGAAGTTTCATCTTATTGCTCTTAGGTCCATGTACCTGGTGCAATGCCTGTTCTATGTATAGTAAGACCATAATAAATGTTTTGCTCAGTTCTCTATTCCTTGCAAAGCCATGGCTAATTTACACTAGCATTTGTTTCTCAGTTAAACTTTTCTAAAGAGAAGAAGAAAGCCAATGGTGCGTAGATTTTAATAGCAGACAGACACTCCGCTCCACTTGGGCAGATTTGGTGAAGAGTTCTTTTTTAATTAGGCAAGTATAAACCAAGCATCTTGAATTATTAATGCCACGCCTCCCCTTTTCCCTAAGCACATATTCAGGTAGATTCTTAAAAATAAACTCTTCTAGGCGTAATGCCTCTCACGGAGTCATAGGTTTCAGTGTGTTCTGTGGAAATATTGTGAAAGGCACCAGCCAGCCAGCTAACAATGATGATTTTCACGTCTGCATTTACAGTGTGCAGGCAGAGTCTCTGACAACTATTATTTTTCTCAAATATACAGAATGTCATCATTATAATCAGCGAAACAGTGTTGCTGTTGTGGTAACAATCATCCACATTTTAAGGTTTTGCATTTATAATTCATATGAGGACTGCCAACAAATGAAATACTTGAAAAAGTTCTTATTATGCATGGCTTCAAAAAGATATGTGCTGCGAATTCCTGCGGACAGCACACTCTAAACCGCGAGATCTGCTGGAGTCTGCAACGCCACAGATGTGTAGAAGCTGAGACTACTCTGACATTTGCATAGCGTTTCGGTTTTTGTAAGTAGTCATTTGTGCCAGGCGGTAATAAAGCATGAGGGCTGTGCCGCCGCGGCAGCGGGTGCACGAAGCTGCCTCAACAATAAAATAAGTAATACAATGTGCTCTTTGATACCGTGTCATTTTCAGATATTATCTGAATGCAACTTTTTAACCCTGGGGAAAGATATCGCATGTTCATTTTAGGGGAGAACTGCTTTAGGTTCAGTGTACCTCCGCTGGAGCCCTGTGTGCCTGGCCAGTGTAGTAGCCAATGATTACATAACTGAATTTTTAAAAACTCTGTCCCTTTCTCTTCATAAATTGAGGGGAAAACAATGAAAAATATATACATAAACAAAAAACAAGGTAAAGGAGATGACCATCAGGGTATCATGTCTACAGGAAAGGTGGGCAATGCACGCGCTCTGCGATAAGTCAGGTTACATGAGGTACAGTATAGTCATTCAATAGAGTCCACTGTACATTTGTAGAGTAAATGCTGCAGAATCTTTATTATCCTAAAGGAGTTTAAAGATTCTGTTATCCAATGCAAAGCTCAGTTTCAGAATGAATATATTATAAACCTAAAAAGTGCAAAATATAGTCACGAACCCAAGCAGTACAAGACGTACATGGTTTACAGGAGGTTGGAAAGTGTGCATGCATTCACTTCCTAATCTTCTACAGCAGAATGTAATTGAAAATGCCTAAAATTGAGGCTGCCTGGATGGCATTTCTTTAAAAAATTACTTTTAATTTAGAAGCTGTGAATAAAATTATGCAGGTGTGAACTGCGTAAGAATTTCCTTTCTTAACCCTCTTTGAAATAGTGCTCATTTTTATGCTCAAATATCTGTAAATCAGCTTTATATTTGTGACTCAACTCAAGATAAAATTGTACTGACAGGCAGAAATACAAATCTAGATAGGCCAGGGAAATAAGTTGGTGTTCTAAGCACCTGCCTGCCAAGCACAAGGACCTGGGTTCAATCCACAGTACTGTATGCCATGCTGGTTTGCTCCAAGCCAGCCTAAAATGGGCGTGGTGGTGCATGCCTGTAATCCCAGTGCTGGGGATGCTGAAACAGGAGGATCACTATGAGTTCGAGCTATGTAGCAAGACCTGTGCCAAATACATAAGTAAATAAATAGAATACTAAAATAAAATGTCTAGATAAAGCATTAGTCATAAATGATGAATGAGATCAAAAGACAAAAGAATTAAATATGTTTACAGCAATTAGTTGCAGAAAGGAACAGAGTTTCAAAGCGGGCGTTTAACAAGGGTGGTACTTGGTGTCCTGAAAGGTGTATGGCCTGAAGACAGAGGACTTTGAAGACTGTTTAATTAAGAGGTGGAGGACCCAGAAATAACTCTGCTATTTCAGGAACCAAATATTCCTACCTTTCACTACAGAGAGAAATGCCATGATTCATTGATTCTGCTCTGGTCTGGGCTGGAGAAATAAAGAGCCCACAGAATACCAGAGAAAGAGCGGAGCAAGGGGGAAGGCAATCCAGCAATGAATGTGTAAGCACATGGAAACCAAACTGTGCGTTAGTTGTGATTCAAAGATTAGTGAAGAAAACAGCTTGGTTGAGCCTTGGCAGTAATGCCAACCCATAGGGAGGGCTATAAACTGAGGTTAGATTATAGAAAACACGAAATGCTAAGTGGAATAGCAGACTTTAACACTGCTGATTTAGAAGCAAGACTTTGGAAAATTTAAGTGCTGTAAGATGAACTAGAATTACAAAAGAAAGACTACAGAAGTATCCTCCTTTTATAGCCTCCCACAGTCTACACACAGTTCATAGCCATGTCCCACTAATATGTACAGCAACTCCATGAGACATGCATTATAATTTTAATTTTACAGATGAAACAATTAGGAATTAGATATTTAAAGTCGTGTGACTCCTGAAAGTAGGGGAAAATGAAAATCATTAAGAGAGAATTCAGCCTTCAGGGGGAGTAAAGTCTTCTGAAGCTCTACCTCCACATCGGAGCACTGTGAACGTAGCCAAAGACTGTCATGTCCAACTTTTCCAGGACTCTGGAAATTAACTAAAGGCTTTCAAGCATTCAATAAGTGTCACCAAGGAAAATGCCTAAGTGTTGGTCAGGACCACAGCTCTTGCAGTGTCCTAGCTTGGCCTGTTCCTGGCCTCCTCCATCCCCAACTCTACAGTAACCATGAAAAACAGTGCTGTTGTAGCCATGGCAACTGTGAAAGCCAGCAGTCTGGCAGTAAGGAAAAGAAGCAGCCAGAGCTTGGAGCAACTTAAAGAGCCCCTTCCCTAGATAACTGTACCTATTTTCATGTCTACTGGGTCCCTGAAAAAACTCCATTCGCAAGACTTGTCATTACCTGACTTAACTTAGAACTCCAACAGTAAGAAAATCTCTATTCAGAGAGTTTTCTTCAAGAATAATCAGCCACAATTGCTAAGAGTGTAACTGCCAGTTGTTGAAGCATCTATTGGAGAAAAGAGGCAGGACAAGAAAAAGTTTGGTGTGAGAATTAGATATCCATCGGGTCTTCCAAGACCTTTAGCACACACTTGGGACACACAAATCCAAGGGAAGACGCAGAAACAACTTGCCCGAATAACCTTGGGAGCTGAGCAAGGAGGAAATGAAGGCTAAAGTAGAGTTTAGGCTGCCTGCGCACTGAAGGTGGACCCAACATGCCCAGAGTTCCTTGACAAAGAACAGAAACTTGCTGGTTAAAAGAAATTAAGGAAACACCTATGACATCATTAGCTGGATGTTCACCCACCTTGGCAGTGATGTCAGTTGCTGCTCATGACAGATGGTGCAGAATTCATCCAAGAAAGTCCCTAAAACATTAACCAAGTGACAACCATAAGAATGGGAAACACCTGTCCAACACACCTAGAAGGGTAATGGAAATCTGATTTCTAACCATGCCAATTATGTTACATAAAATCTTCACATAGCAGTGAAACTTACAGAACATGCAAAAACACATACGGAAATACTTCCTAAATAGAATGGAAAAGCAGTCAATAGACATTGCCCACAAGACTGCATCAAGATTGGGCTTATGAGACAAAGATTCTAAGTCCAGCTACTGTAATTGTCTATAAAATATAAAGAAAATCATGTTTGAAGGACAGAAGGCTTAAAAACAATGTCATATCAAATCAGGAATATCAATAAAAAAGAAAAATTCTTAGGTTGAAAACTATAATTACATTTTTAAATACAATAAAAATTTACTAGGAGAGCTCAACAATAGATTTGAGTTGGCAAATGGAAATAAGATTTGTTAAAGTAAAGATAAATCAATTGTCTAATTTAATGTCAGGGATAAAATTTTTAAAATTAAGCAAAAATGAACCAATGCTCAGAGATTTGTGAGACATCATCCAGCATAACAAGATACCATAATAGAAACTCAAGAAAGAAAAGAAAAAGTAGACATAATACTTGGAGAAGTAAGGGCCCCAAAAGTACCAATTAAGGTGGAGTATCAACTGTAATGGAAAACCGTGCCTGCAACATTCATAAGGATCAACCAAGTCTATCAGGAAAAAAGTAAAAATGCCTACCCAACTAGTCACACTGTCAAAGCCGAAGACAATAGACTACTGAAAGTAGCAGGAGGAAATAGCCTCAGCATCTACCAGGGCTCTAAAGCGAATGAGCGACTCCCTCATAATTAGAAACCTGGAAAAGAGCTTGAACATAACATATTTAAAGTGATGAAATAAAAAAACATTGTCGACCAACAATTTCATGTCCCTTAAAACTGGCAGAAAAATCAAGATGTTTCTAGACAAACAAAACTAAGAGAACTGTCAGTAAGACACTTGTCTTATGATAAAAAACAAATCCTGCAGGTTGCAAGGAGACAGCTTCACATCGTAGCTTCCGTGCAAATGGAGAAATACCAAAAGCCAGGAATTAAGTGTGCAGTTCAGTGTAATGATAGTGTACGTATACTTTGTTTATTCCCTTCACCTGTTACACATAAAAGATAACAACAATAATTTAAAACCTATGTTAATGGGCTCATAAAGTGTAAATAAGCAATTTATGTAAAAAGAATAATGACAAGTATTGAGAGGAAATGGAGCAATATTGGGCAAAAGCTTTTTTACACTTTAGAAGTTAATCAATATACTGAAATTAAGCTGATATCAATCTCAATGAGTATTTTGAGATGCTAATGTATAACTATATGTCAGGAGGACCACTAAAAAGATAATGAAGGGACATAGTTAAAGAATCAACGAGAATAGTTGCATTGGACACTAGAAAATATACTTATCCCAAAAGAAAAATTTAAATCAGGGGAAGAAACTATAAGGCATATAGAGAGTATTTAACAAAATGGTCAGCAAAATTTTATTTTGTCAGTAAATATGTATAAGGAGATGAAGCGTTGCCCATCAAAGACAGAGGTGAGGAGAACGGATAAATATTCTACCTACGTGGAAAGCCTAAAAACACATTTTATATTTTAAGGCACAAAGAGATTGAAATAAAATAATTGAAAAATATATCAAGCAAACAGTAACAAAAAGAGCAGCTGTAGTTGCACTGCTATTCATTAGGAGCACACAACAATTACCAGTTTATATGTACTAACTACAGCTTCCCAAAGGAGGTGAGCTGGAAACGACAGAAGAAAAGAAAGAAACCATTTGCAGCAGCAGTTGGAGGTGTCCACATACCACTTTCAACAGATAGAAAAACCAGCCAAAGGCCAACAAGGAAGTAGAAAGTGTACTGCAAGCTACCTAGATGCAAAAAAAAATCTACGTGATGCCCCCCAAACATGACCTACCAAAAATAAAACTACTCAAATCAAGATGAGAGAAGATCATGCTCTATCCTCCTGAAGTAAAAAGAAGTAGTGGCCGTGGGTATAGCTCCGCGACACAAGCACCTGCCTGGCAAGTGTAAGGTCCTAAGTTCCATCCCCAGTTCCAGGAGTAGCGTAAGGGAGCACCAGTTTGTATGCCAACACATTAGATAATGTAGTTTGAATGAATAAATTCTTAGTAAGAAACAAACTACTGAAAGTGATTCAAAATGAAATGAAGACATGAAATGATCTATATGAAGTAAAAAATTAAAGTAGCTAATTTAAATTTTGCCACAAAGAAAATAGTAGGACTGGATTTTCTGGCCAGTAAATTTTACCTACTATGAAAGAATTAATAAAAATCCTTCAAAAATCTATTCTAAAAAATAGCACTTTCCAGCTCATTTTATGAGGCCAGGTTATTATCACACAAATACTAATGAAGACATAACAAAAATGAAACAACACATTAATATTATTTATAAGTAAAGATATAAAAATCCTCAATGTCACACTTGATAACAAACTTAGCAACATATGAAAAAGGGAAGTAAGAATGGAACCAGGTATGAAAGGTTGCCTTTCTATCTCTTACAACATAAATTAATGTAACATAGTTATCAATTAAATACGAACATATGTGATCATTTCAATTTAGAAAATCATTGTACAAAGTCCGATACCCTATCGTGATAAAAGCATGCAATGAACTAGGAATAGAAAGGAAGTTACTCAGCCTCAAAGTGGGTATCTAGGAAAAGATCGGAGTCAGCAGTGAAAGAGTAAAGGCTCCCACTAAACGCAGAAAAAACAGACCAGGCTGGCAAGATAGCTCAGCAGACTAAGTACCTACTCAGGCAAGCACGGGAACCGGGGTTCGATCCCGGGCACCACATGCCTCACCGGCTCCACCACGCCCTGAGCCAGTGATGGAGTCTGGGTGTGGTGGCGCATGCCTGTAGTCCCAGCACTAGGGAGGCTGAGACAGGAGGATCACTATGAATTTGTGCTGTGTGTGAAAAAACAGACCAGTGTGTGCACTCTTGCTCCTTCTACTCGAGGCTGTTAGAAGTTCTAGCTAGGAAAATTAAGAAAGCAAAGTGGATAAAATACAATCCCATTGGAACAGAAAAAGTAAATCTTTCTCTACTTGAAGACTTTACATTTCAAAGCTTCCAACTGTTGGCCCTGCGGGCTTTTGCAGCTGTAGGTTGAGGCTGGCGTTTCTGTGCTGGCTCCCGCCCTGGGGTTGTTTCCCTGCCCTGGCAGTGCCCTTCTTCCTTGCTGAGACAACCCTGAACTTCAGTCCAGACTCAGCAGGTCAAACCCTCCTTCCTGGAGTCTCTTGACTTCCTCCTCTAGGATGAGCTGCAAAGAATTCTGGGTTTTTAGAAGCACACGTGTGATGAGATCAGCCCAACAAGGTAATCTTCCTGTTTACAGGAGAAAACATTTGGGACTTGACATTCACCAAAGCCTCCACAGCAGTGCTCAGATGTTTGGTGTTGGGGGAGGACTAGAAAAACGTATGTCTGCAGGAAGGACCAGAAATCTGAGGTGGAGGGCATCGTAGAATGCTTCCAACACACTGGCTAATGTGTTACAGCGCTATGCTCATGAATTGATCTGTACATGAGCAGAGAACACAGAGACCAAGTACATGGAGGTATGAAAGATAAGGGGTGGGTCACCCCTACAGATTAGGCTGTGTATCTGCAGCAGAATGAACAGAATGTGGCTAGAGTACAGCATGCAGGGGAGGATAAGGGAGTACACCAGAAGGTAGAGATGGAGCTTGTTACCATAGTACAGCAATCAGGCTTGACTCCCCGGGCAACAGACAGCAAAGATGCTTGTACATGGATGACTCCCATAAGGGGAAGGAACTTGATGACTGTGATCCTCAATGAGTTGCTTATGTGCTCCGGGCCTCAATTATCTCATCTATAAAGGGCAAATAACAAGAAAGCCTACTTAGGGACATTATCTTGGGGGACTAGAAGTGCATATAACTTCAAGGTGCAGAGACCAGAGGTAACAAGTGACATTGAAGGAATTGGCAGTGCTATTGTCTTTGAAGAGCTAAGAATGGAGAATGAAGGACATTTTTTAAAAGCTGTCTCAATAATAAGCATATGATGTAAGCAATGCTGGTAATGACTTGTGCACTTCTAACAAATTGAGAAAATCCAAGGACTGTATATGACTAGACTTCTATATGAGGCATGATGAATGAGCTGTTAAAATTATTTTTAGGTTTTCAAGTTTAAGTGATGGGTAGACGATTATTTCATAAGTCAAGGACAAAAAAGAAGAGAATTGTATTTGTAGTGGGGTTGGTTTAGATAGAGATGATCACTTTGGACATATAATTACTTGCATGTCTAAAAATAAAACATCTGAAGGTGTATATTTATCCGTGGTGACCCTAAAGATTTTAGAGAAAATAAACTCATCTAAGAAAAATGTGTGAATAGGAAGGAGTAGCGGGCCAACGAATGATCAAATCATTAAACTGTTGCAGAAGAAGAAAACCCTAAAAGCAAATAGCTTATGTATTATGCAAGGTTTAGAATTTTATAAGAACAAGAAGAGAATATGATCGCAGAAGCTAAAGAAAATCATTCCCATGCAGGCAGTGTGTGACGCGATGGACCGCAGGCTGCCGACGTGGCCTCAGTGGTGTCTGCGGGGTTGAGAGTCAACACAACAGATGCCACTGCTGTCGCCATGAGAACAGGGACATGGGGGAAGCAGGTGACCATTCTTGACACAATTTAGACAAAATGCATGTATTAAAAAACCTGTACCGATGTGCCAGAAGAAAGTTCAAAGGTATTTCGTTGGTCTTCCCCATGCAGCTTGTCTGGGAAGTAAAGTAACTAGAAAGTAGTTTGAAAATTTGACACAATTATTATTCAGTGCACATGCATAACTACATAGCACTAACTTCACATGTAGTGCAAACTTCCCTTGACACAAAATTACAAGCACATTTCAAGTATTTCTGGATCATCCTTAATTCTAAAATAATTGCAGCCTGATCTGTCTTGGAGGGCTGCTCGTCTGAGGGGGGACAGTGGACTTGTACTGCGCAGCTGGCTCAGTATATATCATGTTGGCTTTATGCATTGGATCAGCCATCCCTCGTACAACCCAGCAGAAAGGAACATGGTTATTTTTATTTTATAGTAGATAAAATATTAGCTTAGTCCAATTTCAGTTTATAGAGGTTAAGTAACCTAGCTGTGGAGACAGCTAGAGAAGGAGTGTGCTCAGATTGGAATATGGTGCCAGCCGGTACACTGTGAAGTCCCCGGCAGCCTGTGCACTATGGGTTCCCCGACAGCCTGTGCACTATGGGTTCCCCGACAGCCTGTGCACTATGGGTTCCCCGACAGCCTGTGCACTATGG
>NW_004524705.1:3715449-3736570 GCF_000260255.1 Octodon degus | reverse complement strand
GTGCACTATGGGTTCCCCGACAGCCTGTGCACTATGGGTTCCCCGACAGCCTGTGCACTATGGGTTCCCCGACAGCCTGTGCACTATGGGTTCCCTGACAGCCTGTGCACTATGGGTTCCCTGACAGCCTGTGCACTATGGGTTCCCTGACAGCCTGTGCACTATGTGTTCCCCATCAGCCTGTGCACTATGGGTTCCCCATCAGCCTGTGCACTATGGGTTCACAACCTCCTCATTCATTCATTCATTCATTCATTCATATTCATTCATCCAGTGACAGAAAAAGCTTGGTTAAGAAAACAAAATAGATCAGGGTAGGCAAAGTGCACAAAATTTCAGTTGTGCATGCAAATAATTTCTATAAATTTACACATAATACTACATTGTACAGTTAAAATAATGTGGATGGGTCAATCTTAATAAAACTATTACAATTTGACTTAAATTCTTATTGACTCAGGAGCCTGAACACTTCCTGGGTGACTTCTACTTCAGGTCTACTGCTGTCCTTTCTGTCTTCATGACTCTGCCTTCCAGCCCCTGCAGAACATAGTCATCACCAAAGCGAATGCAGAAAATGGAAAAGCATGCATCCAGAGTAAGGTAGATAGCCTCCAGTAAAACTGGGAATCGTGGTAAATCTGTGCCACCCAGGCCTTCCCCAGTCTCCTTCGCTCCCTGGCTCAGGTGAGTGGGCAGCTGGCGATGCCACCAGCGGAGGCACCTCTTCAGAGGAGGCATCACTGTTTGATGGCCCTTGGGTTGCCAGACACTCTCATTCCTCACCCACATCTGTGCCAACAGCGCCACACCGCTCATCAAGCTCTGGCCATAACCACAACACATACGCTACACGCTGAATACACAGGCTGCATGGGCTCTTCTATGTTCAGAGTTATTTCCTTCTTTTCTTAAACTTTGCACATGAATTCTAATAGCCGATGTTATTTAGCATCTTAACTTCATACCTTATGAGAATATATTTTTGATCCTTACTTCATGTCTAACAGATATTTGCAAATGTTTTCATTCTTTTCTCATTGTTAGCCAAGCATGTCTGTCTATTCAAAACTGTAATAGCTCATTTTATGTCACTTACTGATCAAAAGGCTGTGTTGTGTACAATGTCATGTAATTATGAAAACTGCCCCATAAGGCGGGGAGTATGTGAGTGTTCTTCACAACTGCCAGGATAAATAAGTTTAAAAGAGTGCTCCCAGAGGTAATTTTATCAACAGTAGAAGCAACAGAACAAGCCTCAGGAGAGGAGTTCTAAACACTGCGGCCTCCTGGTGGGAGCTATTTTTGAAGAGACAGACCTCTTGCTGTCCCCTAAATTGTACCGCTGTTGTTGCCTGCCACTCTGTTTATAAGCAGGATCAGCTCAGCTCAAACTAACCCAATGCCTTGTCTTATTAATAGGAGCTGGAGGAGGTTTGGGAGCAGAGTGTGTAAGTTATGCAGAGAAATGCTTCTCTCTCAAGCCCAAGAGTCAACTAGGGACACGCTAGACATGGAATCCAACTTTAATTGTGAAGACTTCACTCTCTTTTTAAAAAATACAATTTCAAGAGTCAGACAGAGAAGGGAACATATTCATGATTTTTCTTCTATGAGAACCAAAAATGTAAATGAATTACAGGGTAAAATGAGGTCAGACTTCTTGGGCATAGGAAAGGTGTGGGGCAAGGTTCCAACGTGATCAGGATATGTCACACACAGGGACCCGTTACCCCAACCAGCGCTATTGTCAAGTATTGCAAACAGACACAAACCAAACATGGAATATCACAGGATAAAAAAGGAAGAAGAAAAGTCACAGGAAGCATAAGTAACATTTTCAGGATTTTTTTTTCTTTTTTGGCTGGCTTGGCCTGCCTTCAGGGCAGTTCTTGTAAGGCAGGTGGAGGTGGGGTTTGAACCTGTGGTATCCTGCACCTGACCGCATTTGCATGAGCAGGCACTTAATCTTTTTCGGCGTCTTCACAGATCAAGTGATAAGTAACCTTTTCAGTGTCTTCACAGATCAAGTGGATGGATATTTTCCTGGAGATATTCCTTAAATACAAATAGAAACAAAAGTGATTGCATGTCTGTGTGTCTAGGCACTAGAAAACACTTCTTAGGAGCAATCACATGGTGGCTCTGAGCAAAACCACCAAAAATTCAACCGCAAGATAATTAGGATTCTGAAATGACGCCTTGCCGTAACCTTCCCGGGCATCAGAGTTAGACTTAGAAACCTTGTCTTGAAAAGATATACACTCTTGTCAGAAAGGACATGTGACCAGCTCCATAGAGAATGACTCACTGATGTATGAAACCACACACACATTCATTATAATTATGTACATTACTTCAATGAATAATGGAGTTAATAAAGCAAACAGTCCCATAGTTGACTGCAATTATTTTGATACAAGCATTAAAAAGTTTTTATTTATTGTATTGATCAGTTGTAGTTATCCAACTTACAGTTTTACAATAAAATCTACTTTTTCCCCCCTGCTTTCATTTTGGAATAAAAACAACAACTACCTTCTCTGAAAAAGTCCCACATCCAAGCAACAAACATGGATTTTACCTAATGACTCTTCCTAATGGATAAGTAAAGAAAACAAAGAAGAACACAGCCATGGAGCTATAACAATTTTTATTCTTTGATAACATCAATATGCAGAAAGATGATAGGCCTTAAAATTAAGTATTTTATTATTTAAGAGTTTTCTTTTTTCTCTAAACCCCAAGGAAAAAAGATCTTTTGACAGTCAGAACTTTGAAGAATCAGTATGACAAAACATGCTTCAAGTTCAATTATTTTAAAAAATCATGGTGGGAGGAAGTCATTTTCACAACTTGCTTTGAAAAGGGCGATCGCAATGTGACACAAACATTTTACAGTGGGATGAAAATAATTCTATGATCCTTAATGTCACTCTGATTCATTATTTTATTAGTAGAATTTCAAAACAGAAAATAATACCATCATGAATAAAGATCAAAATAAGATTAATTGTTGAATATGAGTAGCAGTACAGCAGACTATGGGAGTGTGGTCTATGCCTGACACCTGAAGTATTTCACAAGACTTACGCATGCCCTTTTGTACTGCTGAGTGATGTGGAGCTAAGAAACACATTAGAACATATTTGGAGCTAAACAACATACACTGAAGCCTCCCATATTTGTGTTGCTTGCGCTGCCAAAGATCTTGTAGGATGAAAAATGTTCAGTTCAGGTGAATCTCCAGAATGCACCAGGCGCCGATCTTAAATTACCTGGAGGCTAAAGTGGGAGCTCAATAAAGCCATGTTCACACTTACAGTGTTCAAAAAAGATACTCACTTGAGCGAGAAGGCTTCCAAATTCTATGTACTACCCCAGAAACTGTACTCATATAAGAAAATATCCTCGAATACCTCCAAAACTGTCCATTTGTGAACAAACCATAATACAAAACTTTCAGTACATTTGGGTTCTACAAATACCTCTATATTTCTGTACAATTCCAGATGTACAAGAATACTACAAAGTAACTGAGATTCGTCCACAAAACTCTACTCAGCAAAGACCTATAATTTTAAGAAAGATTCATGCACAGTAATTCAGATAATCAAAAGTTCAATTTCAAGTGTTGACGGGTCTGTTGAACAACTATCCTGAGTCAACTTGGTCTAGAAGTAGTTTCTACTGCTGCCAAACAGTTTAGCGGGAAGAGGAGGGCATGCCGCTCTGAAAGCCTGCATGGTACACAGTGAAAGTGTAACATCTAGATCTCAAAATCAATACACAGCTCAGGTTTTGAGGTCAGCTCTCTAGGAAGCCACGTCAAGAGTTCCTGGTGAAGGAAAGCGACCATCAGGGCTGTGGTAGAATGGAAGAGCACTTCGGCATGAGCAAGGGGACCCCTGCGAAGAGGAAGAAGCAAGAAAGAAGCTGGGCGCTACCTCTAAAGAGTGGGGTTGAACAAAGCTTTCCAAATGAAAGAGAGACAGGATGAGAAACAAGGAGTGAATCAGGCTGAGCCCCAAGTGAAAACATACCACTATGTCTCACAAAAGATAAACCCAAATGTTTTTAGTGAAAGTCACACTGTGGCTTTGACAGGATTCAATCCAGCAGACTGCACTTCTGCACCTCTGTGGAATTGTGCTTACAAATGAATTAGATGTGGACAAGCAACGTGTTCACAACATAGAAAGACAGACATCTGCCTAGCTGGTGCAGACAGACATCTGCCTAGCTGGTGCAGACAGACATACTCAAGTGCTAGGTTCCATTCCAGAGACACAGAATAAGCGCTACCGAGGAAGAACAGTCCCATCTGTGGTCTAGAAGAAATACATTAATTGGGCCCGAGGAGATAGCTCAGTAGAATAAGCATTTGCCTGGCAAGCGCAGGGTCCTGAGTTCAATCCCTGGTACTACAATATATATATTACAACTTCTGGGGTGGGAAAATTCACAGATATGCCCAGGTACAACAGTAACTTTGGGATGATTCTTTATTTCACTGAGCTCCATTTACTTCTCTGAAAAGAATTCACTTTGATCATTTTTCCTCATTTTTAATCCTATCAATTATATACATTGGCTTAAATGCTGCTGGAAGGGAGACAAGGAGCCCTTAAAGGAGAGGATATAATATACTGTGTAGAGATTCCTGCATTCTGAGGTTAATAAATGTTGTCAGGCAGAAGCCGAGAGATGGTGCCTCCAAGTGGGTACTACCCCAGTCTTCTCAATTCTCAATTTACTTGCTTTGAAGCATTGTGTCAGCAGGCACCCTCCCGGTGACTTTTGGGGCAGGAGAGGGAAGACTTCTGTGTCTCCTGTGCCTAGGCCTGCAGGGCGGAAGCGAGGCCCAGGGGAAGAAGCACCTCCGCTTTGCCTTTGCTTTGTTTGCTGACCGTCTTCCTTCCACTCAGCCTTTGGTGCCTTAATTTAGCTGTGGGTTGGAGCGAGTAGATTGCGGCCAGGGAAGAAAGGCTGATTTCCTATTTACAGCGGGATCAATGGACTCGCTGGCCTGTGAAAGGAAGCGTTCAAGATAAACGGGCACAGAGCTACTTCCTTGGGCACTGTTCAAAGGCTCCCTCCATAATCCTGTTATCAGTGCTTCATATAAGTGACAGTCACCTTTCTGATGACCCTAATGCAAAAAAAGAGAGGTATTCATGTTTATGTGTGTGTGTGAAAGAAGGTACCTATCACCACTGCCACAGACATAAGTAACATTCCAAAAACAAGAAGATATTTATTCCAAGTCATTAAAAATTATTTTAATTATACTAACATTTTCTTCTAGTCTTCTGGTAGAATATCCCTAGGCTTGACATTTTCCTGGTCTTTCCATCCTGAAATGTGACTCAGACCCTGGGCGCCATATTCCCATCTTTCTCTCTGTCTCCCTGACAATTCGAGACACGTGCCTCCAGCCGCGGCTGCCCCAGGGCCTGTCCTTTGAGCTTTCCTGAGCAGCCGTGCCCTTCGTCAACCCTGCAGGGTTAGCTGGCTCACCTATCTTACCCTGAGAAAAACTAGATATAAATCATTCAGACCAATTAGACCTGACAACTTTCTTCTAAAATTTATAATAAAAAAGAACGGAGAAGAAAAATATAATGGGGACTACATTAACTTATAGCTTGTAGCTGGTCTAAACTTAAAAGAACTGTATAAGAGCAAGTAAAAAATGAATATTCGAGTAACTGATGTGATAATTCTCAGAAAAATAACACTACTTTGTTACTGCTGGCCATCTCGCTCATCTTCAGGCCTTTCTGATTATCGTGCATATGATCACTCACCAGCCAGGACAGGAGAAAAGCTATACACTTTGTTGCTTTTATTTGTATGTGATCAATACTAATGACCAAATTACACTTCAATCTTTGATGAGGTATAATTTATGCTACTGATAACTGGGAGCAAAATACTCCAAAGCTACTTGTTTCAATGAGTACCTTGTCTCATTATTTTTAACTTTTCTCTTCAAAATGCATACAATTTCAACATCACCTTCGGTAATAGCAATGAGCATTTTTTGATCAGCTTCTGACAAGAAGACTATGTGTTGGAAGAAACAGGAAAATAGAAGATACAGTACCTGCCCTTAGAGAGTTTATGGCGTGCCTGACAAAAGAACCAAATGTTCAAGAACAAAAATCAAAATACAAGGCACCAGCAAAGCAGCAAAGTGAGTGCTCCCGAACAAGCCTGTGGGACTGGAAGGGAGAGAGACATTCCTGGAAACACAGAGTCAAACAAAGGGAAGGCGACAAGGAGATGGCACCGCTCTTGGACCCAGACTGCGAAATGAGCAGCTCTAGTTAGTAACGAAATAAAGGCGCATCAATTTGTTGAAAATGAATAGTGGGAAAGTACCGGCATCCTAGAAAGGAAAAGCGCCGCGTGAAAATAGATGAAGAGGGAAGTGATGGGCCGCCCCGGTGGGGCCAGAACCAACACAACAAGCAAGGCTGGGAGATTCCGGGCTCCCACGTCTCAGGAGGGAGGCATCGATCACGCAGTGCGACATTCATTGGCGTCACCAGCTCCCGGAACCGCGCATATCTTAACATCGGCACAATTTATTGCCTAATTATTTAGTTTGCCCTTTCAAAGAGTCCGCACCCAGCACTCTTTCTGAGAGGGAGCACACACAAGACGTGGGCGCTTGAAAAGTCGTCTCCCCCATTGCATTAAACGCGAAATAACCTTTTATCAAATGCTTGGTGGTCAGTTAGAATATTGAATTTGTATTTTAATCATTGAGTTCAACAGGAAGATAGCCAGTGGGAAGGACTTAATTACAAATGGTCTTTCTCATGCTGTCCCAAGAGGCTCTTTAATGAAGTTCCGAGCCCTCAGACAGAAAAGGTCAAATGGCTTTGCTCCCGGGGGCCTCAAAGTGCACAGAGCTGAACCTTTATCTTAGCAGATGTTCAACCAGGTATAATATTAGCCCAGGGCAAAAATTCCAGGGAAGCTGAGTTCCCAGGCAAGCAGTTCTCTGGAATTCAGCGGATGGTAAAACAGCCTGATTTAGAGTTTAAAGAGAGGATGAATTTAGATAATTTCCATTTGAATATAAAACATTTTATTAGGACAGTAATATGCTCCTAGGACTTTTTGACTCAACATTAACCCAACACATAAAAAAAAAAAAGAAGCTTCACAATAGAATGTAAAATTAGACAAAAGATAACTTTAAATAATTAACCAAAGGGCTCGTCAACAGATAGCTCAGTGAACTAAAGCCCCTGCTTAGGCAGGCTCAGAGACCAGGGTTCGATCCCCAGCGTGCCATGCCAGCCCCACTCCCTGGGGCGCGCTGAGATGGCACTGAGACTGTAATCCCAGTGATTGGGAGGCTGAAAATGGGAAGGATCACTACGAATCCGATCTGTGTAGTGAGACCTTGTAGACCCTGTACTAAATACATAAAATAAATAAATAAGCAACCATCAGTTGAATCAAAAATCAGAACAAAACTTAGAAACACACATGCCACAGCGGATAAATATTTGTGATTAGAAAGGCTGAAGATTTTCCAGCAAAGACTTGGTAACTCACTGGACAGCCCTACTAGGGCAGGCAAGAGGGGAATTAATCACCATGGGGAAGGACTGGCAGGTTGACCTCTGCCAGTATAGTGGTAAGACACTGTCACTCTTTCTAGAAGCCTGTCTTAGCTACTGGAGTTATACCTGAAACTGGAAAAAGGTGTTGGGCCACTCACTAGTCCACCCAGAGCACTTTGTTCACCTCTCTTGGCGCCCTGAGTAGTGGAGATCTCCAGCCGTGCAGTGAGGTCCCAGAGCGCCCCAGCCGCCCTGAGCCTCTACCTTCCAGGGCACCCACAAGTTACTGGCAAGAACCAGATGGAAGGCCTGCTGCCAGGTAACTTCACAGCCACCCAGTGCCAGCCTCGCCTTCTACTGCTTCATTGTAAGATTTGTAGTGTATTTGTTTTTGCCTCTCTTTACATTCTTTAAAATATACACAGCCCTAAATATTTTCAAGAAATAGCATAGAAAACGCTTTCATGGATGAAAAGCGATGTTCCCAACTTTTACCAGCAGATACTGAGGGCCTACCTGAATAGCCCTCTCAATAGGCGCGCAATTAAGAACTTCAATCCTAGAACTTTCAGTGTGTTGCCTATGTGGGAAACAGAGAAAAAGGAAAAGGGGTTGGGTAGAGACCAAAAAAAAAAAAAAGGGAGGCGCGTTGCCCTAGGGTGCAAATGCCACGGGGGTGTTCGGCTGAAGGTTCCTCTCTAGCTATTTCATTCCTAATATAACCGTCTTGCTGTAAGAGGGCAGCGTTAGGTTGCTTTTGGGGCAAAGCTTCTCTTGGGAGCGCGTGCGGTCTTGGGGACCTGGGACCCCAGCCGGAGAGGCTGAAGCTGGGAACTACAGGAAGGCGGGAGAGGAGAGGCCCGCCACCTCTTTCTGTCCGGCTGGGGGGCTTCTCTGGGCTTTTTCCAGCCTCTCCCCCAAGATCAGAGGACAGCAGCGATCTCTGCCACAGGGACGATCTCTGGGACAAGAGCGCCACTCTCTGCCCCAAGCCACGGATGCGCAGCCCGACCAAGCCCCAGCCCGCTCCCTACCCCCGACCCCTGACCTGACCCCCAGCCCCTGACCCCCCAGTCCCTGGCCCGAACCCCGTCCCTCCATCCCCCTCCAGCCCCCTGCCCAGGTCCTGCAACCCGCCCCTCCCCCAATCCCCTGCTCTGGGTCCTGCACCCGCCTCCCAGTCCCCTGACCCAGAGCCCCTGCCCTAGAGCTCCTGTGCCCCTCAATCCCTGGTGAGCCCCACTCCTGGTCCCCGCCCTGGCTGGAGGACCGATGCACTGCTCTCAGTCAGCCACAGCCGGGCCTCCAGGCATCTCCTGCAGCCGGTGCCTCCTGCCCGCCTTTCCCTTTCCCCGGCTCCATCAAAGGCCTCTCTGTTATTGAAACACGAAGCCGTTTCCTCCCCAAACCTTGGGCTCCCCAAGGCCTGAATCAATGGTCCTATGTGCTCCCCCTTATAATAAATGTGTTTGTTCAGGAGGCGTCTTTCCCGTGGTTATTTTGGGTAGAGGCCTGAGGTGTGGCGCGCAGGCGTGTGTGTGTGTGTGTGTGTGTGCGCGCGCGCGCGCGCGCGCGGGCTTGGTGTGTCTGGTGTGCTTAGGGTGTATGGCAAGGTGTGTATGGTTGTGGTGTGTGCGCATGGTATCTGGTGTGTGTTTGTGATGTACGTGTGGTGTGTGTATGTGTGTGTGGCGTGTGTGTGCTGTGTGTGCGCTCTCTGGCATGTGCGTGTGCTGTGTGCGTGCGTGTGCGTCCTCCCTGCTCACAGGGCTCCACTCCGGGTGCCCCTTCCCAGGCGCCCCCTCACCCTCGCCCTGTGCCCTGCTCCTTCTCCTCCCCTCTCCTCCCGGCCCAGCCGTCCAGTCCCGGGCAGAGGGCAGGAAACTCAGCTCCGCCGCCTGGGGAGCCGCTGTCTTGGAGGCGAGGGTGGCAGCGCCCGCCCTGTCTCACCCGCCCCCACGGACCCCGCGGGGGCCAGACCCTCACTTCGCTGGGTCGCCAGGCACCCGGCACCCCTTGCCCGAGGAAGGCGGGCCCACGCGGGCGGGAGCTGGGCGAGGCGGCCGGGCGGCTCCTCCCCTGGGGCTCGGCCCTAACTGGGGGCTCCCAGGATGACTTTCCCGGGGACGGACGGCCGCACCGCCTCCTCCCCTGGCCGAGGACCTCTGCCATCCGGAGCCACAAAGACACATTCTTGCACACGGGCGCGCGCGCGCGCACCCACACGCACACCCACACCCACACGCAGCCAGAGACAAACTTAAGGTGAGCAGCAGGCGCGCGGGCTTCACTCCGTCCCCAGCCTCCCGCTGCAGAGGACCAGGGGATCTGAGCCTCGGGCTTCCAGGACCAGGTAAAACCTGCCTGTACTTTCTCTTCCTCTCTGGGCCAGGCTTGTGGACTAGGAATTCAGGCCGCAGAGCAGACAGTAACAAGTTTCTTCAGCTCTTTCGTTCGCACTGGGCTTCCATGGGACTCCCCAGCATTTTTAAGGTTCACATTCAAACGAAATACTCCTGCAGCCAACTAGGCTTGATCAATCTGGAAGCGGGGAAAGCGTTCACTCTACTTTTCTGCTCTGGACGGCTTGCGGGCTCAAGGGTGGTCTCCATGTGTGCTTCACCAAGCACCTGAGGTGAAAAAGAGACTCTTGGTATCAGTTCCAGGCAAGGCTGGCAAGCGGAGATGCCCACTTAGCTCAGGGCTGGGCCTCAGGGAATATCAAAACTTACACGGAAAAGAAGTCCCTTGCCTCCGAGGTGGTGCCTGCTAGCTTAACAAGCTTTGATGCACTATTGTGGTGTAGGCTTTTCTGTTTAATATAAAATTCAGAACAGTTATGACGCATTTTATACATAGAATGGTGTGTTGAAAAATCTTTACAGTGATAGTCCTTAAGATTACTTGTCGAAGTTGTTGGAAGGATTTATTTGAATAGTGAAACTGCTCAGCACTGAAAGCCAATTGGAACGGTTTGGAGATTGGCATAATTTGTCTCTTTCCATTGGATGTGGATGGTGTGTTCGAAATAAGACGGTTTATTATTTGGAAAATAAGTTGTTTTATTTTCATTTATCACTGGAAAAATACACCAAGTGCCCAGTCCACTTGGGAGTTTTCAGGGTGGGAAGCCTTCTGGTGCATGTTCCACTGTGACGTCATGAAGTCAAACAAGTCCTGCCCGCCAAGGGCTCTGAAGAAATGAACCCTGTGAATTAATTTCTAACTGAATGAAGTAGTTATTTGTTGCAAATGTAGCTTCTGGTAACCATTTCTATTTGATGATTTCCGGGTCTTAAATTTGAAGTAATGCTATGCACATTTTAGTGACTTCAATATTTTAACGGAACCATAAAGTCCAAGTAGCGTCAGCCCAGAACACATTGCTATGGTTGTCTCTGGGAAGCTTGCAGCATGGCTTTCCTTAATCCTGACATCGGCTCTCAACTTCAGATCCACTTATATATGTGAAAGAGAAAATATTTTTCCTCCAGTTCAGTAACGGATGCCAAGGGACGACTGAACATTTAAACTTTAGTCCTTAGCCTTAAACTTTCAGTTGCTTCAGCTAAATGAATGAGCTGCAGGGTCCTGTCTTTCCCTTTTGGTGATATCCACACTGCACTGTAAGTGGCTTACAGACAGGAGAACGAGGTGAGAACTGCTTTTGCTGAGAGTTAACTGAACAAGAGAAAACCAACCATCTCAAGGGTTGGTTGGGGCCAGGCAATGTCCCCGGGGCCAGGATTCTGAGTGGGTGCCCAGGAGTGCCCCGTGGGTCTGTGCTTTCAAGGAGAAGCTAAGAGGGGAAGAGTATGTTCTTATAAAGGGACCCATTTATTTTTCAAGCAGGCCCTGTCTCTCTCAGAGGAATGGCCGACACTGAAATTTAGAGGGACTGGGGAAACTTTTGCAGAGAAGAATCAATTAATTATATGCCAGTGGTTTCATTTCATTTTCCTTGCTTTGGGAGCAAGTAACTCATCCAGGATAAATACATGTGGCGTGTGTAGAAGGATAATTTGTCAGCAGCCCATCCTCAAACAGTCCTGCCTTTCAGCATCTTGGGTGTGGAACTGTGGTCTTTCTGAGCAGCTGAAGCAGCCTTTTGAGCCATAAGGTGGCCTTGGAGTTCATCTCTCCAAGATGAACAAGACCATATTCAGAAAATGAGGCCTGTCTTAGGAACACACTAGTTTCCCTTTCCTTTTGCCCCGTGTGTATTCCCCCCAACCCCCACTACCTTTCAAGGTTAACGGTATCCCACCAAATAGAATTGCAACAGAATGCAAGGCAAATTTGAAACTAACTTTTATATTATGGTCTTCTGTTGCTTCTCATTAATTCTCCGACATCCTGCAGTCAGGATTGCTAACCACAGTACTTAGTGTCTGCCCTTTGAACAGACCTAGCCTGCTGTGTGAAGGCAGCAAAATATTGTTGGGAGAAGCAGGGAGAAACGGGAACCTGGATGTTCAGGATTTTAATCAATAGTGTTTAAGGAGGATTAGAGGAAACAGCTGGTTAAACAAATATTAGGTGTAGAGAGGACGCCATGGTATAAATTAATAAAGCAGCTCTTCATTTACACTGTGAATGAGATTTGTGGCGGGTAAATGTGTGAAGTGTGATCTCCGGTCGCCCTCTCGTGGACGAGTTAAAGAATGCTTTCTCACCAGCCTCAAAAAACTGGACTTTTCATTTCACTGACCGCTGAATGCCAGGAGTTGAGGTACGGGCTCAGAGGACAGGCTAAAGCAAGCGACTGTTAGAGTTTAGGCCTCGAGGCATCACCCACTCTATTAAACGCGTCACAGCTGCATTTTGAATGGATTTACTCTTCACTGGGTAATTTGCTGACAGCTTCCTGCCTCCTTGAGAAGGTGGGCTCCGCCACAGCTGAGTTCTGACCGAAGATTGTTGTTCAAAGGCGTCATGCTGAGGCTCGAGAGCTTGACTGTCTGGAATCCCGTGTCTCAGAAGGGAATAAATTGCCGTATTACTTAGTTTAATTGGGTAAATGGCTGCTAATTCAAAAAGTTAGTACACTGGAACTAGAGCATTTTATTACATTTGCTTTCTGTTTTTCATTAAATGCAAAAGAATAATAGTAAAAATCGCTCTTAGGTAGTGGCATATAGTTTCTAAGGTATTACTCTTAATCAATAATTAGAATGTGGGATAATCTCATCTATGCTTATCTGTATACAATTTTAAAGCAAGAAAATTACTTTGATACAGTTGATAATATAAAGAAAAAAAAATCCTCGACAACGACAGTTACACAGAAAACCACTGAAGTATTGAGCTGTCACAGAATGTGAGTTCCTCTGAATGCTGCCATTTCGAAAACTTTTCTCTAGGAAACATATGAATGATTACTTCAACTGGCTTCTTTTAAGATCTAGGACTTAATAGCAGTAGTGTTCAGCACATCCGCTGTTAATCAAGACAAGTGGCGAAATGCAAATTGGAAGGTAAAATGTCTCAGTAGGAAACAGGGACCAATCGGTCCCTTGCTGAGCTCCCGGGGTGTGGTCCACAGGTGCCGCCAGGCGGGCTGTTGCTCGGTAGAAGGCGCCTGGCTCCAGGGATTCCTTGGCTTTGGTATGGCAGGAGTACCAGCTGCCAAACAGTTTCTCACTTAGTCCTTTTTTCATGAATACCACAAAATGATAGCCTGCATTGGTCAGTGGAGATGGACAGACGCAACGCCATCAGGCGTGTGAGATAAAGCACGTTCTCTTGGTACTCATCTCCAATGCACCGTTGGCCAACAGAAGAAATTATCTTAATAATTTCATCAGATCATCGGTGAGATTTAGAGTGAATCTCATAGCCACTGAAGAGCAGGGACAGATTGCCTAAAAGTCAGAGGCCTTGAAGAGGCCTGTAATCGGGGCTTATAAAACTTGATACAAGTTTTAATGATTGCGGATGATGCAGCAAAACTAGCCAAGGATAAACTTTAACTGACTGAACTGAGAGAACCCGCTTCATGGCTGACGGCCGGAGTTCTCACTTATAACTCTATGTGATGGCTTCATCCACGGATGGGAACGTGAGTGGAATTGCTGGATTTACGATTCCCAGCTGTGTTTCTTAAAGAAAGCCGGGATTTTGTAGTTAGCAGGGGGGATAACTGAGAAAGAGGCGCTGCTAGAAGACCATGAGGTCACTGACGAAACAGAAACAAAACTCTCCCTAGCAAGAGTAACAGCGTGACAGCAGGCCCCGCGTCTTGTCAGGAGGGACGCTTCCCCTCTGCCAAGCCTGAATACCCAAGAAGGGCGCCAGTGACTCCTCGGTTGTAACTGAACTCCTACTGTGACCCAAGGAAAGTAAGTAAGAATGTCCACAAAGCCTTAGAGAAAATGTCTCTGTTCAGTCTCCATCCAAGCTCTATGACTCTTTCTCCCTGTGAATATTGCTCTGAATTTTGAGAAGTCACCTCGCTGGATCGTTCATGTCTTTATTTGGTGCAAATGTGCCGAGCAATGGCCATTTGCCAGGCCCTGTGCAAGCATTAGGTGCCGGGCTCAGCCTCACTTAATGCTAGAGAGATCCACCCCCAGATGAACAGAAAGCCAGTGGCCTTGGTGATAAACTCAAACTGCTGCAAGACCCTGAAGAGCACTTTGAAGGACGTGACAGCCAGAGCAGGGTCGCTCACCACTTCAGCTCTGACAGAACTCTGAGCGTGCGCCTTCAAACATCGTCTTCCTGGACGGCCGGTGGTCTCTGGCTCTCACAGGCAATTCCGTCTGTGAGGGTGGGTGGAGGAGGCGAAAATGCCTTTGTGCGCAGCCATCCTCCAGGCTCAACAGCTGACCTCACACTGAGAAGCTGACTCAGTGCCTGCCGTCCAGCAGGGAGCCACCACCCCAGGCTGGCATCTTAATTGCCTCACCGAGTTCTCAGGTTGGTGTAGGAGCCAGACAGGCACACACCGGGAACCACCAGCAAATTTGCCAAGTAGGTGAGATTCGCCTCCTAGTCCCCTGGGTCTCTTTCCTTAGCACCTTATCTAAATTTTCCAGCCCCCTCGAACTCATAAATCAAGACTCTATACTACACCCCTGTACTCCCAAGAGAACCTGACACTTCCCTAGTTTATTGATTTCTTAACCACACTTAAGTGTGAATGAGTTTTATTCCTGTGTATACATTTCAAGTCTTTTATCTCTTAAAAAAATGTTTTGTTTTCTGTAAAAAGAATTCAAAACATCTGGAGGCTTTCCCATCCTGACTCTAAAGGGTATAATGCAGCCTAGTTAAATCCTCTACGGTCTTCAGGTCTTCAGTCTCTGTTGTCCCTGTCCCTTACGTGATGACAGAAGGATCCCATAAGGCCTATTCCAGGACCTCAGAGACTCCAGGCTCCAGCAGGGTGTCAGCTGGCTCATTCCTCTGACCCTGAGGGCACCTGGAGTCCCCACAGCCTAGGCCTGAGCCGCACTAGGGTGCTTTGGCTGTGCACCTCCTGCAGCACCCCCAGCTGCTTCGGTGCCACTGTCTGAGCTCTAGCGCCTCCCAGGCCTGCAGGCCTCATGGGGGAAATGGGGAGAGACCTCGCACTGGGCTCAGGGACCCATCAGAGTCATGGAGAGGAAGAGGACAGTGGTCTGTTTGAAATAAACACAGTAAATTACTCATCGCATTGAAGGTGTGTGTTGGGGGCAACATCTTGAAAAAAAATGTCTGCAGAACCCTTAAGTCCAATTAGTTTTAGAGAAATTTTTCATATTTATACTGATTAAGATTTTAGGAAAGTTTGTAGAAAAATAGTGAAAATCTGCTTTAGATCTGTGAAAGTCACACTAATCAGACGTTTACGTTCCTTCTCATTGCGTGTGCAGTTAACGTGTGGCACAGTGAGCATTGTGCCTTACTGGGTGTTTCCCATCCTTAAATTATGTCCCATTAAGTTATTTCACTACAGTTTGATGTTCCTAAAAGATACTGTTTTGATCTTATAGCCTAAGAATGTACTCACCAATTTTTGCAGTACTGGTCCTGATGACCCTGCGGTGGAGTCCAGGGGCCCGCCGGGGTCTCTTCGGCGACCTCCAAGGCCTGTACTCCAGGCGGCTCAATGTCTCTGGACTGCAGCACATTCCCTGATTCCGATTCTGGCTCTTCTTCACTTTTGTCCTTGTCCATCAGAGTTGTTAGCAGTCTAAACTCTTCTCAGATTAAAATAATAATTACAATATTAGACTTCAAGTGTAAGTAGAATTAGCTGATGGATTTAACAAACCTTTAAATATGAGAAAAGCAAGACTAGAGACAGGAAGGCAGATAGGAAGCTTTTGCAACAAGGGAGGTGCGACTTACGGGGTTGCTGAGGTTGGAGGTTAGAGAGAAACCCTGGGACACAGGTTCCCTGAGTGCCGATTGATCGCGTGGAAAGGCCTGCAGGTCAGTAGGGGAGGAGGACATGGAGAAGGCAAGCGTCAGCAGACATAATGTGCCGAATTCAGGAAGCTCCTGGGGCCAGCCAGGGACCTACATAAGTGGAGCGCGGAGCACACGCATCTTAAGCCACAGGAAGCAAGATTTGAAAATGAGAGCTGAAAATGGTTTGGAAAACAGAATAGATCGCATCAGGAAACAGTGAAGGGAGACGCTGTGACCACAACTGAAACTCATAAGAAATCCAGCAAGCGAGCACGTCGCCACTAACCTTTCCTAACCAACAACTGAAGGGCGTCCTCTGAAGGGACCGCTAGCGAGGTTCTGGTAACCTCTGTATTCCACAGTTCAGGTTCGTCCTCCACCGATGGAGGGGCCCGACATGTTTGTTAAGTTAAATGAAATTAAAATGGCATTTCTGAGCCGTGATGTTCTAATGACAGATTTTCATAATGATAACCCTGAGTAAGACCCATGATGTCTGAATTGCAGTTATTTGTTCAATTTTCTCCAATACTGACCTAACTTTAAATATATGTTGGCGGTGGTGTGTTTAAAAAAATCAGCCACCGACGTGTGTGGTGCTCATGGGCACCCCCAGGGCATCTGGCTACCCCTCGCTGGGGTTGTTTAGCCCCCACAGTAGTGAGTGGGCTGCAGGACCAGGCTGGCTCCAGCCGCTGTTCCTTCCTTGGCCCCTGCTGCTGCAGACTCTAAATCGTAGACCAGATATGGAAGCCGTAATCTCAGGCTTCTTAGACTTCTCAGGAGCCTACTATTTTTTTTTTTTATATACTTCCCTCACTCTCAGTAGAATTGCCAGATAAACTATGATGAATATGTGAGTAATTGTTTAAGCTTTTATTTTCATTAGTGCGTGTTTGTGGTACACAGTGATGGTCCCTGTGGTGGGGAGTGTTGTGTGGACACCTTGACTCTTGGTCCTGTGTCACTCCTTCACTCCCTGCCTTGTTTCTGATGCTGTTTTTTTGCAAAATATCTGTCTCCCTCTTTCTTGTCATCTTTTGTTATGCTCTTTATTTATATTTTTCAAATAAGAGAAACCATGTAATATTTTAGTATAAATGTGTCTCCATATTGCATAGGCTGCAATTATACTAAACAAAAATATCTTATTTTTATGAGGTCCACATTTAATTGGATGTTAATTTTGTATTGGCTAAGTGGCAAGTAACTTCCCACTGAAGTTACTAAAACTAGAATATGCCAGACAAAACTTTCTCCATGAGTCTTAGAGACACTTGCTTCCAGAGTTCGCTGGTTGGTTGCCTGGTTGGCCGGCCGGCTGGCTGGCTGGTTGGCGGGCTTGTGTGCACACAGTAGTAGAGAGCTTTTGCTCACACTAAGCAGGCCCCCTACCACTGAGCTGTGCTCCCAGTCTTAACAAGTTTCTTTTCACTAGTGAGATAAATATACAAAAAAATGATGTGAATAAAATTATTCAATTTAAATATACTCATCAATATGCAAATTTATAGCACATTTATAACAGTGACATTACATGCGCTATATATTAATGTCTCCTGTAAAGATCTCATCTAGTCTACTGATCGTGTTTTCTATTTTTCACATAAGTGATAGTAATAGAACCAAAAATGAATTTTAAATGAAAGAGCGCACATTCAGAAAAAGGCACTGTGCACAATGGGTATAAACTCTCACAGGGGGCTGGGGAGATGGCTCAGTAGAATAAGTGCGTGCCTGGCAAGCGCAAGGGCCTAAATTCAATCCCCTGTTCCAGAAAAACAAAACAAACAAACAAACAAACAAACACCCTTTCACTTACTCTCACTGAGGAACACAGCAGCCACAGGGCTTGTTCTCCAGGACACATTGCATGTATGTTGTCATTTGGCTGCCACCATGTGGTTCGTGGAGGTATTACCTAAAGTAATAATGACACCTAGACTTGGCACTCGGGTTATTTCTAACCTGATAATTACTTTTCATTTACCCCAAAATGTCATCTACCTCAACAACAAGAACAAACTGATAAATACATTATGCAATGATTTTTCAGATTTAATTTGCCAACAAAATAGCATATCATTTTTAAGAAAATCACTAAATTACAAATTATTCAGTATCTCCCAAGTTTATGTTGAAAGGATGAATTCGGCCCTATCTACAGGCTTGCCCAGTCGATGTGACCTTTCTGTCTGACTTAACCATAAGTTTCTTGAACTTCACATGTGCGAAATTGAACTCATTTGCTTTGGTTCAAGCCTGGCTCATGTTTCTCTCTTTACCAACACCAGGACCGGAGGGAGCCTGGCTCAATTATTCCAAGAAAAGGAGAAGCAGCAACCCCGAGGTTTACTCATATATAAGTTATAAAAATCATAACATCTGGAATTGTCAGCTCCCAGCTCCTGGGGTCACCCTGATTCTCTTCCCAAGTCCCCTACGTTGTCCACCTTGCTCCTTTTCATCTGAGCCCCCCAAACACATTGGTCCATTTTTCTGTCTCTATGAGGAAGTACCCCAGGTCAGACCTCTCGTGCCAAGAGGCTCCTCGGGCTCCACACTTTGGAGGCTCAGCAGCCGGTCCTGCTTCTGGCCAGCGACACCAAGCTTCACTCCCTGGGCAGCCTGGCAAGAGGGGACGTGAGTGCAGAAGAGCCCAAGCACAGGCAGGAGCCAGAGGAAACTGGGCCAGGCTGGCACTTACGAGTACAGGCTCTCGGGAGCACTGTGCAGGGCCAGCCTGACTCTCCCAGGAGCACATTCCCGGGTCTATTCCGCTTCCCAACACGCCTGCCCGTGAAGCAGGCTCCACCCCTTCTGGCGGTCCTGTCCTGGTGACAAGTCTTCCAGCACGTGCTCGTGCTAAGGACACACTCAGGTTGTGCGCAAGCCAGGCTCTGTACTTCCTGAACCACCGGGGGTCACCCCCCACCCCGCTCTGCCTCACCTAATCACCCTCAGCGACCCCAGTGAAATGCTCCTTGGCAGGTCACCGGGAATTGCTCCACGTGTCCTTGATGACGCTTCCTACCGAGGACCACATCTGCTCCACGATCACCTCCCCTGCTTTGTGCTGCCACACCCGCCAGGTCACAGGACTTCCTCTAGTGCTCCATTCAGAGTCCTAAAGAGGCTCTCTGAGCGGGTGTGTCCCGGTGGCTTCTGCAGGGCGCTCGCCCCGTTGTCTCTCTGCACATGACACCTCGCTCGCTAACATGTGCATGACATGCAGTCCGCACACTATCTGAAATGCCTCCAGTGTCTTAGCCACCACTGCAAGGACGGCTCAGCACCCAAACGCCACAAGTCCCAGATGAACGTTTTTCTTTCTCTTGAATTTGAAAATCCTGGGCTTTCCCACTGTTAATGAATTTGGTCTACACCCAGTTTCCCAGCACAGAAATAGGAGAGTCCTCCTGTGGATGCTGCCCCATAACCCCTCTGTCTGTCTCCATCAACTGTCAGCAGCCCCTTGGGGTTCAGTTCCTGGAAACCCTACCTCCTGGGCTCCTGCTCTGCCTTGTTTCTCTAGCGCATTCCTTCACAGGAGCACCAGGCCATCTTTCTAAAGGGTACATAGGAAAGCACTTCCCAACAGAAAACTCTTCATTGTCACTGCATCGTTGTAAAAATCAGGTCCACATTGTTGCACTCGCACAGGTCCTTGGTGACAAAGTGCTAGGTCATCTTTCTAGCTTTATCTAAAAGCACTTGCCTTCCCAGCTGATGGGATTAAATGACCAGAAAAGAACAAAAGGCCATGAAGTATCCTAACTATTGGTTATGAGACAGAGAGCCCAGGTGACTACAATGCCTAAGAAATTAGATAATTAAGATACAGAATTGTAACAAAGAATTGAAAACAACATCAAAAAGGAATCTATTAGAAAGTACGAGATCCAAAAAAGAAATGCAACTAAAATTAAGAACTGCATATGTGAGTTTACCAACATTTAGAAGCACATAGAAGATGAGACGCGAACTGGAAAATAGAGCTGCACGAAGGGACTAGGCTGGAACCTAAGAGAGAGGCTGAGTGACACCAAAGAGGAGACCCGGGACATGTGAGATGGAGGCCTTGGCACACTGGCTTCGCAGAAAAGGAAGCAGCACATGAGCAAAACAATCACGCAGAAGCAGTTCTTTTGGGTCTGAAGAGATAGCTCGGTGGCATAAGCACCTGCCTAGTAAGTGCAAGGTTTTGAGTTTGATCCCTAAAACCAGAAAAATATATATTATTTTGACTTCCCCATGAAGTCAGAATTCAAGAAACACTACAAAGCTGAACAGGATAAACACCAAACAATAATACACACACACACACACACACACACACACACACACACACACACACAATCAGCCATATCACAGAGCAGCTGCTGATGCAAAGAGAACATGAAAATGTTCCAGACACACAGACCCCAGGCAGACCAACCCCCAAATAATGAAGTCAGCCTCTTGGAGAGTCTGCTTTCCTTTCCAGGTTTGGAAACGTCAAGTCCTTGGGCTGGCCTGCTTACACCCTGGGCCGTGCTTATCTGCTTGTGACGTTTTCAGGCCTAGAGGAAAAGCAGTGGGCCTTGCTACCAGGACAATGACTTGGGCGAGTGCTAGTGTCCCTCGGGTCCTGCAGTCTCCGTGAGTGCTCTGTGGTCACAGTGTCACCCAGACAAAGTCACAGAAGCAGGTGGAGATGTCTGTGTCCACATCCATCACTACCTAATGACATTTTATGTTGCAAAGGGCAGCACAAATGGTGACTGGAGATGTATGACTAGCCCAGGATAGCTGACGGTATTACACAAACTTGTTTAGGTCCCTGGAAATCAGGTCTCTTAGCACCCAAGTGCATACCCATTATCCCAAAGATCAGAATAGTTAAACTTTCAGAATATTCATCCTCTCTCCCGACCGCTTAGGCAGCTCTACTCCTCTGACTACGCTCACGCACTTTTCTTCCAGTGGGAAGCCCGTGTCAGCGTCTCTGTCTGGTCGGACACAGGCTCCGTCGTAGTGTCATTGACAGCACAGCCCACGACGCCTTGCCTTCCCCTGCTAGGTAGAATTGGTTGCATCTTTAACTAATAACTGCGTGTGTGTGTGTGTGTGTGTGTGTGTGTGTGTGTGTGTGT
>NW_004524705.1:3699910-3715349 GCF_000260255.1 Octodon degus | reverse complement strand
GTGTGTGTGTGTGTGTAATTGGGGATTGAACTCAGGCCCTTGCACTTGCCAGGGAAGTGCTTATTCTACTGAGCCATCTCCCCAGCGCCACACCAATGACTCATCTATGATAACCACACATTACTGCTCACCCTTCCCTATGTATCATGCTGCAATTGATTGTCAAAATGTCGTTCTCCTCTAATTTCTAGTGTAACTTCCCCATCTTTATGTCCTGCAGACTTCTGACCTGAAAGGTTAGGTCTGGAGTCACAGGATTCGAAAGTCCCAGTCTGCTCTGGCACTCCTTCCACTCCTAGAATCCCCTGCACAAACACTGGCCAGATGTTTGTTGAGCTGCATCAACATCTGCAGGCAGCACTAAGGGTCTCACGTGGTAATTCATTTCACCTTTAGGGGCTCTTCAGGATACCTTGCAGCTATTGTGCAAAATCAGCTTTGTACCTTTTCTATTTATCAATGGATTCTCTGTAAATATAATAAATTTAGATTGAATGATGTTCTTATGTAGGTAAAACTTGAATTTCGGGGATAAGCGATATTTGAAACTATTTTGTGTATTGGTAGTTTAGACTTACAAAATTTAAAATTTGTAGCCGTATCATAAGGAAGGGCGATTGGTCTGTACTTTCTTGTAATGCTTTTGTCTGGTTTGGGCCTTACGGTAATGTTGGGCTTACGGAAAACAGACGGGGAATCTCCCTTCTCCTTAGAGTTCTCTGAGAGCTGGTGCAGGGCTGGCGTCATTTCTTCTGTAAAAGTTCGGTGTCCTACAGCGTGCAGCGTTCCAGGTGTGGAATCGCCTTGTTTATTTATTTGTGAGAATGTCTTTAGCCATAAATTCAACTTCTTAAGGTGCAGAAGTATTCAGGCAACCTTTTCTGTGTTACCTGAACTTTAGTAGTTTATATATTTCAAGGAATTTGAAAATTTAATTTCATTCCCTAGTGCATTAAAACATCGTTTCATAATATTCTTTTATTATCTTATCTATAAAAATGGCCTATAATTACCTCTTTTAATCATTATTAACATGAAGTATCTTTTATAGTTCATTGGATTAACTCGGATAGAGGTTTACAAATATACTGATTCATCCTTCTTTTTCCTACTGAGTTGTATGTACTCTAATAATATTTTCTTTCATCTGTCTATATCAGAATATTTTTTGTGTCTTTAAACCAGAATTTGAAATCATTGACTTAAAACATTTTTATTTATGTTATGTTATGTTATGTTATGTTATGTTATGTTATGTTATGTTATGTTATGTTATTTTACTTTATTCTATTTATTTTTGAGACAAGTTCTCATTAGGTAGCCCAGGCTGGTCTGGAAGCCAGCGACCCTTCTGCCTCAGCCTCCCAAATGCTGGGATAACTGGGACACACCACTACACCCAGCTTCTTCTTCTTTTTTGTAATATAAATGTTTAAGCTATACTTTTCATTAAATATTGTTTCACTGAATCCTAAAAATTTTAATATTCTGGTTTTTTATCTTTAATTCAAAATAATTTAATCACCTTTGATTTTTTTCTTTATCATTAGAGTTATTTAGAATTTTGTACTTTAGTTTTCAATACCAAAAGGTATTGATCATATCTTTATAATTTATTTTTAATTTATTTAGGCATAAAATGCAATTATAACATGAATACTTTTACATTTAATCACAATTATTTTATGGCATATAAAATAATTTATCTTAGCAAATGGTTAGAATAGATTTGAAAATAATATGTATTCTATCTACCTGTCAAATATTCTTAATATTTGTTAAGTCAAATATTCCATTAACAGCATGTAGGTGACATTGACTTACATAATATTCACATCCGCGTGCTTACTCATATTCTAATTATTCCACCAATTATTGAGGAAACTATAGCCTTCTACTTTCTCTTTATCATTCCATCAGTTTTGCTTCATTTAGGTTGAATTTCTATTACTAGGAACACACATTTTTAATATGATGTAATATCGTGTGCATCATTCAACTCTTTTTTCCTGATATTTCCTGTTATGAAATCTACTTTGATTTTAATTGTCTCTCTCTAGTTTCCATTAGAGCAGCGCTGGTATGCTGTGCATTTGCCATTCTTTTACCTGTCTTATCTTCCCACCTTTTTGTTTCAATTGTCTTTTAAGAAACATAGATTCGGGGCCGGGGAGATGGCTTAGTGGAATAAGCACTTCCCTGGCAAGTGCAAGGGCCTGAGTTCAATCCCCGGTTCTGCCAAAAAAAAGAAAAAAAAGAAACATAGATTCTTTTCAACTCAGTCTGACAAGCTATACCTAAATCAAAGAACTGACATTTAATGTAATTATTACTTACACAAATTTTATTTTAAAAAATCTATTCTTTCACCTTTATCAGCTTATTTAATACTATTCTTTTTTCTAGAATATTACTGATTGCTTTAGGGTTTGTGGTATTTACCCCAGCAAATAGTAAAAACTGCAATTAAAGTATAAGACTATTAAAATACAATAACTTTCTGACCCCTAGACTTGGCCTCCACATAAATATGGTCACATATTTTAATTTCACATTTGCTATAAACCTCGCTGTACATTGATGCCATTTTTGCTTTAAAGTATAAATTAATTTTTTTTTTTTCAGAACCAGGGATTGAACTCAGGTCCTTGCGCTTGCCAGGGAAGTGTTTATTCCACTGAGCCGTCTCCCTGGCCCCTATAAATTAAATTTTTAAAAAGTCTTTTATATTATTTATTTATTTGGTTCAGGGTCTCACTACTCAACTCGTAGCGATCTTCCTGTTTGAGCTTCCCCAGCACTGGCATTACAGGCGAGGGCCACCACACTCAGTTTCAATGGCCAGCACACTGCAGGGCCAGCACAGCATGCGGTACCAGGGATCAAACCCAGGTCCTTATGCTTGCCAGGCAGGCACTTAGAATGCTGAGCCATCTCCCCAGCTCAGTAAATTACATTTTTAAAAGATTTATAGAAGATGCAAAAGGTCTTTATCTGTGTATTAATATATTCAGTGTTCCACATTACTTACGTAAATTCAGACTACCTTCTGATATAATTTGTCTTCTGTACGAATGACTTTTAAAAACATTTTAATGAGTGCCATTGATTAATGAGCTTACCTTCATTTCAATTGTCTCCATTTCGCCTCCATGCTAACTGACATCTTTGCCATGTACAGACCTCTAGGTTGAGACTTTCCTCCTCCCAGCATTGAAAGACCTCAGTGCCTGCTGTCTTCTTGTTTGTCCTCTCAAAGTGAAAAATCTGCCTTCCTCTTCACCTTTATTCCTTTATTTAAAATGTGGTTCTTTTTCTCTTTCTTTCCTCAGTGCTGGGTGTAGCAAGTGATTGCCAAGCGCCTGCTTCAATTTCCTTCATGTTCCCAGGGCTGCGCTGGGCTGCACGGCTTGGCTCTGTGGGTTTACTCTCTGTAAGTTCTACTTGAGATGCTTCATTCATTATTTTTTCAATAATTCTTGTGCCTCCTCCTTTTTCATGATTCATGTTACATGTACATTGGCATGTACATTCTCCTGCAGTTGAGGAATACTCCACGTTTTAGTTTTCAGTCCTTTTGCTCTCTCTGTTTTGTTTTGAATATTTTCAGTTATACCATCTCAACTCTGTTTTAATTCTAAGTTGTTTAGCCTCCCATTAATTTCATCCGATAAAATTTTCTTCTTAGATATTATAATTTCAATGTCTAAATTTTTGTGTCTTTGCTGAAATTTTTCCATTATTCTACTTAATGTAGTCAATAACTCTTCTTGGCTCTTGAACTTTTGTAATGTAGACTAAATAGGATTTTAATGTCCTCATATGTCTTTCTGTTATCCTCCTCAATTTGGGCCAACCCATTGACTAGCTTTTTTACTTTTTCTCCTTCTATGATGCCTAGTAACTTCATAGTCCTTGCTATAAGTTTTGAATTTTACTTTACCTACTGCTGAATATTTTTATTTATGCAAAATTACTGCACAAAGCTTAAAGGTATAGTTAAAGTACAGAGCAGCAATTTGATTGTGTGGGTCATATTTTTAAGCTACGATAGGTGGTATCAAAACTATTCTCTCACCCCAGTGCTGAGGAAAGAGTCTGAGGACACTAAATCAGTGGAATTAGGAGGCTTTCTCTTCCGCCCAATGGAAGCAGATACTATTACCAAAGGTGCTGAAAGCTAAGCTTGCCGAGAGATGATTTTCCCCCTGGGCTTGGATCCCTCAGATCTGTGTACTGACTAGCCCTGGCTCAGTATCCCAGAGCAAACTTTGTAAAATTAACCACTTCATTATGGCATGAGACAAAATACCTGACTCTGGATGCTCACAACTTAAAGGAGAGAGATTTCGGCTGGTTCACTTGGGGTTGGCTACTCCCAGGGAGGAATGTCATGGGGAAAGGCTCATGAAGAAAAGATGCTGGGCCCCGGGGCAGCCGGGAAGCAGCAACAGAAGGGGGAGCTGGGCCCAGGGACACACAGGGCCCTCCTGAGTGGCTGCCTCCCACCAGGGCCACAGCAGCAATTCAGCTGCGAGCTCCATGCAGCAAAGCTCTGGATAGTGCAGCATCCCACCCTTCATCTCTTTCTATGCACATGAGACATGGGAGAAACCGGGTGCACGCCTGTAATCCCAGGGCCAGGGAGGCTGAGATAGGAGGATCGCTATGAATCTAACTGCATAGTGAGACCCTGTACAAATAAATAAACTTTAAAAAGTCGGATATAACTCGTAGGAGCCTGAGTTTCCTCTGTGGCATCCCTTGGTGTCCCCCATTGCCTTGATTTTGCCAAGCGAGTTTTGTCAGCCCTAGCTCTCCAGAGCTCCTGGCTCCCCCAGCCCACTTGAGGCCTCCACGTTGCCCAACAGCCTCGGTTGCTTCTCCTTCCAGAATCTTATGAGAGTTTTCTCTGGACAATAAGGTGGGCTAACCAAGGTTGTCCCCTCCTTTGCTTTGTGCAAGTAGAAGGCAGGGCTCTTCTCCTCAGCTGCTACCTGAGAGCTTCAGTGCTGAGAGTGGCGTTTTCCCTGGTTTTGGTTTTGTTTGTTTGTTTGTTGTTTTGTTTTGTTTTGTTTTGTTTTGTTTTGCCATTGTTAAAATCCTTTTAACACCAGGATATATTGTGCCCTGTTCACTCCATCTTTGTCAGAAGAAGCTTGGATGGTTTGCTTTCATTGTTTCCTGTTTTCTTATTTTTTCTAGTTTCTCAAAAGTGGCACATCCATTCTAATAAAATATGTGGCCCTAAAAATGTGACATCTTAATACAAGAGGCTACATAGTATGAAATAACTGCACTGGGTACATAGTTATTTTAACAGACCTGAATATCTAATAAACAGTTCTATAAATAAAATCCTCTTCACCTACCTCTGAATTATATCAGATTGCTCTCCTGACGGGTCAGAAATCAGAAGCACACAATGTCATTCCTGAGAAGCTGAACACGGAAGGGCCCTTACTGGAAAGAAAGATGTGTGCTTTTAATTGCATGAAACTCATTTTAATAACCCCTGAAATGCTACAACAAAGCCCATGAAGAGACCGGTAACGTGTCTCTCCATATAAATCTCCTCAAGTCTTATTGGTTCTAGATTCTAATGTGTCCCTTGAGGACCTTCTCATAAGATCTCTCCGTCCCCGTCGCGGAGGTCTCTCTGGTGGCTAAATGATGACAATGCTCACGGCTTCAGTGCTCCACTTTGAATACCGTCCTTCACCTTCCTCAACCTCAGAAATGCGCCACGCCACCAAAAACCTGTTTCCGCATCTGTAATTGCGGCTTCTGTGATCTCCCTGGGTGGTTCATGTATTTCTTGGGCTTCCAAACCTCAGAGCATGAAGCAGTCTCTGAAAAAGATATCAAGGATTCTTAGACTTTTTTTTTTTTTTTTTGCAAGGGTTGATTTTAGAGGGGAGAAAGACAGCTAATTTTCAGGATTTAAGGTTACCCTTTACATTATTTCAAACACAGAGCCCTGATACCAAGCATATGTCCAGGCAGCCTTTCTTCTTAGGGCATACTGAAGATTGCTTCCTCAATTAGTTGAAACTTCTGGGTGGTCTTCAGAAATAACTCTTGGAAGAAAGCAATGATCTAATCATATTGTAAATATAAAATCACATTCCTCTTTTGCCTTTGAGCTGGAAAATAAAGACTAGCAAGTTAGTGGTGTTTATCCTTTTTTCCAGGACTTCGTGCTTGCCAGGTAGGTACTGTGCCACAGAGTTATATCCAACTCTTGTTTATTCCTATAGATTTTTTTAGCTCTGAAATTAAAGCAGGAAAATTCATTGTAAATGCTTTGGAAAAAGTTAAAGGTGTACCTATTTGGTCTTAGAGTCATTTTCGTTAAATTATTGGGAGGGGGTCATGGATGTATTAGTCTCACACTACTACAACAAAACACCACAGGCAATGAACTTCCAACGAGAAGACTGCTGGCCCCACCCCTTTGGGCTTCAGCTCAGAGCACAAGAAAGCTGGGCAGGAACACATGTGAGATCAGTCGATTCCCATCGTGAGTCGAGAAGCTGAAAAAGATGACAAGAGCCACAGCGCACTTCCAGGGCGTGAGGAATGGGACGCCCTAGGGTAGTGGTGGTGAAGTGACAGCACGCGTGCCTTAGCAGGCACACGGAGCCCTCTCTGTCAGCAGGCAAGCCCAGTCCAGCATAGTTCCATCTGCCAGGCATCCAGTAACAGGACTCACAGGGACATTATGCCATGAATTAATGGTGTTTGGTTGGAGTTTGACACTTGGTCTCTAAAAATGTCACCATCACTGACCTGATGCAATCTCTCATCAAACCCTAACTTCTAAGGATAAAGAGCCCCAGCCCATGCCCACACCACCGCCCTAGAGACTAGCCCTGTGGCACATGCACTTGGGGAGACATTGTCCAAAACACAGCAGGAAATGCCCTGATTCAGCCGCTCTTATGTGTAAATGCAGGTGCATGCATGCAATAACATTAGCGCTTGGACACTGGTGCTCCTCAGTAGTAGGGCGCCTGCTAGTGTGTGCGAGGCTCTGGACTTCACTCGTCAGTACCAGAAAAACAGGGGGACAGAGAGAGGGAGACAGGAGGAGAGAGAGGGAGGGAAAGACAAGGGAAGGGAAGGGGAGAAAAGGCAGGGGAGGGGAGAGAGGGTGAGGGGTGGAGTGGAAGGAAGGAGGGAAGGGAAGGACCACAGAGGGGAGGGAAGAGAGAGAGAAGGAGGAAAGGGCTCAGTATATGCTAAAATAAGATATGTGGAGCTATGTAGACATTTTTTAGAAAATGCATTTGTGAGAACACTGAGGAACTCGCTCACCACTCACCCGGTCTGCACACCTACCTCACTGTCAGCCGGAAGTTGCCCAGCGCAGGCTCCTGACATCGCCACCCTGGCGGCTCGGCGAGGCTGCTAAAGCGGGCGAGGTCAGCTCTAGGGACCCTCCACTCCCTTCGAGATGCCCTTTGCTCTTTTACTTTTCTTCTCTTGGCACTGAAAAAGAAATGTATTTCCGTGATGATGGCTTCTATTGTCCTGGAGAAGGTTCACGGGAGGACTGTGCACCGCGGGAGGCAGGACGGGCGGGCGGCCTTAGACTGTCCCACTCAGGTGCCCGGAACCGGGTTTCCACTGCCACCTTGGAGGTGTGCACCTAACGCTTTCACAAGATAACAGGCACCATTTGGGCGCCCAGAATGTTCATTTTTGGTCTGGCCTAAATCTAGTGGCCCTATCTCTACCTTTCCTGAATAGGAAGGACAATTAAATTAATTTTTTTCAATAAAAAAAGAGTAAAGTCTTCCAGCGAGGAGCTATCAATGAAGCTGGACTGAGCGACGGACTGAGCAAACCGAAAGTAGGCCGCCTGCGCCGTCGGCCTTGCAGCTCCCCGGCCAGCTCCTTCTGACGGGCGATTTTGGCTGCGCTAAGACAATGCCGGTACTAAAAGTTGTGCTGAAGCTTGACCACGGAACACGGCCTGCAAGTTCCCTGCTGCGCTGCTCGTGGGTGCTGCTGGGCAAGAGAATATCCTGTGGCCTCCAGTTCGGTTTTCCTTGCTCATTGTTCTGCTAGTGGAATTAGTTGCTGTTCCTCGCTGCACACAGGCAGAGGGCAAGAGCCCGCCCCTGCCCTGAATGCATGTTTTCTACTTCTGGGATCTTCTCGGTCTATTCATATCTCCCACTTAAATAAGCCTTCCTCAAATACCCACTTGTAAAAGTTTTTCTTTAAAAAGCTCCAAACAGCTTCTGGCAAATACTAACCCAGGAATTTAGCCAAAATCGAGAGTTCTTACAAAAGAGGTCAGCATCCATTTGCCTTTCATGTGCGTTTAATTGTGGAGAGCATTTGATTTGGCAAGTGCCCCGGTACCTTAAAACAACTCCATTTTACAAGGGAGAATAAGGCCTTCAAAAAGTGGGGCTGCGCCAGTAGGCTCAGGCCAAATCCATTGTGAGTCCAGAGCAGCAGAACCTGGGAAGCAAACTCAGCAGAGACAGCAGCAGAGAGGCTGCAGTGGGGAGAGGGCAGAGTGGAGCCTCCTGGGAGGTGGGGGGTCGCAGTCTGCACTCCAGGGCGGGGGCGGAGTCTGTGTTCCAGGGCGGGGGCGGAGTCTGCGCTCCAGGGTGGGGCGGAATCCCGAGTCATGGACAGCTCCTGGGCAGGCCATTCTGTCCAGTGCTCAGGAGTCCGCTGTGGAGACAGGCCTGTGAACCAAGCGCTTACTAGAGAGCCAGGGATCACCAGAAGCCTGTAGACAAGTAGCACTTGGCTGCGCTCAGCCAACACTTAGGTTTTGAAAGGAACTTGCATCGGCTGAAGACCGCGGCTCTGCAGACAGACCTGAAGAGGGGATGAGAAATTCATGAGTAACTCAAACGTCCCAGACTCCAGTGTTCTGTACAGAAAAAGTGGAAGAAAGGGGCACACAAATGTGAATTCACTTCATCCACGCAGCCCACGTGGTTCCGACAAAATGGGTGTCTATGCTAGGTTTATGCCCTAAGAACACCAGCACACGCACCGGGGGACCGAACACCAACTGAAGTAGGGCAGACGATAGGCTTAAGTATCGCGTGGCTTCTCTTATAGGAGAAACCCAAACTGAATGGCAATGGAATACCCACCTCTGACAAAAGTAAAGAAAAAGGGGGCTATAAAGGAAGGGCCACTTTGTAGACAGACAGACAGACAGACAGACAGACAGACAGATAGATAGACAAAATAGGAGAGATACATAGCTACTTTCTCTTAGTTCAATGAGAAGAAATATTTGTTCTAATAGTGTTTGGATAGGATATCATGTCTGCATCTTGTACTATGAATACTACGAAAACAACAATATGCAATATATTAATTATTGTAACCGTCCTACTAACCTGTTTTGAAACTGTTTCATTGCTATTTCTTTCTCAATAAAATTAATAAAAAAGGGTAAATAAGGGTGAGGAAAGAAAAAGCAGAGAGATAGATCTTTTGCAAAAGAGAAAAGAACCAAAAGATGGAGGAGAGGAGAAGGGGGTGAAAGAAGAACAGAGATGTGGTAAGCACAGCCCAACTCTCCCTGATGCATGTGACCAGAGAGCACTGCAGACCCAGTGTAATAAAAATAAAAATAAAACCAAAGAAGTGAAAGCCTCCCCTTGGTGTAGGTGAACAATCCTGTGTGTTATGTAAATATATCTCTAAACTTTAGAAATTCTAACATGAAAGGGAAAGAACTGAAAGAATAATTAATCCCCCCTCATGCTTTCCCTTTTATTATACAAGTCGAAGTGTAAGGTACACCAAAGTGGTAAGATAGACAGGCGTGACTGGTGCAATAACCACTCTCCAGCTAGTAGCGAGGCGTGGGCTCCGCACTGACGCTGATCTGAGCGGTTGATCCGACACAGGTCTTAAGTGCAAGCAGTCACCTCAGCACCAGTGCAAATGTGACCCACTGTGATGTGAGGGACTGTGGTGGCATAGGATTCATCGTGCTGGGAGGTACTTGGAAGCATGGATTGCATTTTATGTACTCATTCCTAAAATATCGTTGAATGATGGCTTCGAATTTGATGCCAGCAAATGTCTATTCCCTCGTTTATGCATGCAGCTAAACAGAAATGCGCGCTTTTGCTCAGATGGTTATTTTGAAAAGACCTTCCTACACTAGCAATCAGCAATGCAAATTGTGGTCAAGGGCTTCCTAACTGGGGTTATGCGTGGTTTTTCCTGTGAAAGAAACAGCAGGTGCGTCTAGGCTATTCCCTGCCCGCTGGGGGGATGTTTGCCATTCTGTGCAGTTCTATAAAACTGTGTGACTAGCTAGGCCAGTGCTGAAGCTAACAATACACATGAAAGCACTTTCTTCTCCTCTCTTCCTCTGTAACCACCAGATGTTCATATTTTCTTGAACACATTTCGTAATTTTGAAGTTGATTTCCTTTTGTCTGCCATTCCAAAGTACCTATCACCTTAGCTGTCAAATAGCCAACTTCATCTATTAGCGTCTCCCTTTCTTCTTTTTTCAGCAGGAGCATTTTTATGAAATGCTTCCCTTGATATTTACGAATGAAGACAACACACCCTCCCAGCTGTGGAGGGAGGAAATCTTCCTTCTTCACCTGGCTGACACTGAAGTGACCTCCTCATGCTTCTGTCATCTTGCACCCCTCCTGCTGCACTCTACTCCCCTCTGTACCCAGCAGAGCTTTGATCGAGAAAACCTTCCTAAATCCCTCGCTGACTGTCTCCAAGAGGCCCAAGGTGCAGAGGAGGGTGTGCAGGGGGCAGGCATGCACACGCCCTCCCCTGTATTGGTGCATTCCTTTTTATCAGCATTAGGGCCATAAAGAGATGGCATGGATGCCACGGAATTATTTCACGGCTAGAATTTGCCAGTTGGAGTCCAGGGCATTAAGCCTTCTGACTTTACTGGTATTATGGCCACTACCAACTCAGCTGAACTAAAGCATGTGGGTTTCACCAAGAGCCTAGGGAGGTTTCCAGGAGCTAGGCAGGAAGGGTCAGGCAGAACTAGAGAGTGCCCTAGACGTCAGTACATATGGCAAGCTGGTCCCATTCTCTCTTCTACCTTTTCACCTCTTGCATTAGTGGCCTTTGGTTTCACTTGTCAAAACTTTTCCTATTGGTGACAAAGGAGACAGAAGTAGGTCAAAGGGCACAATTCCTAAGCAAAATTTAAATCAGGAAATGACACAGATCATTTGAGCTTGAATTTCTTTCTTTTCTTCTTTCAGTGACTGATGCTTTTACGATTTCACACTCTCCCTTGTACCAGGTAGAGGAAGGAATAGGAGTACAGAAGGAAAGCACCAGTCCTGCTCAGCTGAGCCTGTGGTGGCTTGTGCTGCATGTCTTCTCTAGCTGAGTGAGACTATCCTGGCAGGCTGATAGGCCAGGATTGGCACAGGACACGGGGGAGGTGGCAGTGCCACAGGACCTGGGCTCACCTTGCACTTTCAAAAGATTTTTTTTTTTTCAGAACCGGGGATGGAACTCAGGCCCTTGCACTTGCCAGGGATGTGCTTATTCTACTGAGCCATCTCCCTGGCACAACTTACACTTTCATATGTTCCATATTCTCCTGCAGTGGCCATCCAAAGTGTGTGTGGAGGCACTTGCAAGTGAGCGCAGTCATATGTTTGGGGCCAGAATTTGGTCTTTTTCTTTCAAAGTAGATTATTCTTCTCAAAGAATTCCCAAACTTTGGCAGATTTCCCAGGACAGGTGGAGGCACTGAGAAGGCCAACAAAGGCATCATGAGTTACTGAAGAAACTATTTTAGTCAATCCAATTTACTCCTGGGCAGCCTCAGATCTAGCTGTGATTCAAACCACAGACATGCTATTCTTCCTATGTTCATTCACTGATCTCTGCCTGCAAACTCCCTAGATGCCAGGAGGATAAAAGCTAAGAAAATATGAATCTTGTGTTTAGGATGTGTTTGGCTTTGGAGCATTCGCAATGAATCAAGCCTATTTAGGAGCTCATATCATTTGGAAAATTGAAGATTGTTTCATGTATGCCTGTGAAATGTGATCTTGGCTTAATAAGGAAGATGTGTACATATTCTCGTGTGTGTGTGTGTGTGTGTGTGTGTGTGTGTGTGTGTAGTCTAATACCTAGCAGCATGTGGTTGTACAGGTTGTACACTATTTAACACTAGAGTATCCTCTGCACCCTGCAAGACCAGTGGATCGCCCAAGGTTCCTGAGCACCTACTGTGCACCACGGAGCACAGTGAGCAGTTACACACCCTCGGGTGGGCTGTGTGTGGCACACCCCTGAGAGTATTCCTATTATCCATGTTAATGTGCACGGCCTGACAATCTTTCGGTGCAACCTAATGTGTAAATACATTCCATTTCTGATGCTTCAGGACTTTACACATCATTGAATGTATTTATAACAATCACAATTTAATCTGGCTTTACCAAAGAATGAATGAAAATTCAAAAATTAAGGTGTAACCTCATGACATTTTTGTTATATGTTGGTAAAAAAAAAGGAAATACCTAAAAACTGTAGTTAATGTATGTGGTTCTTTCTTAGTAACCAGAGTATAGATAATATGGCTAAGAAAATCTCTTTGGACTAGGTACACAGTTATGTATTTGTAACTGAGTCTGTTTACCAAAAGACCCCCAAGTCTTGTGAGTGATAAAGCATCGGCGCCCGTTCCTGCTGCTCTGGCTCCTTCTCGAACTCCAGATGCAGCCAAGGCGGTCGCACCATGAAGGCTCTGCCAGAGGGGCTCAGGAGCCCCACAAGGCCACTGTTTGCAGCCCCAGGCACTGTCCCCACGCTGGCCGGGCATCCCTCTCCTAGGCATCCAGCGTGTACCTTGGCGCATCTGTGCCCTTGAGCGTAAGGGCTTGGCACCGCAAAGTGAGGCTCCTATTTGCTTGGTGTAGAAAGGGTGCTCACTAGGGCATTATTTAAGTTGTCATTTCATGGGCTGCGGAAGATAATTCAGGGGCCACCGCGAAGCCTAAGGCCAAGATTCAAAGTCTTAGCTCCTGTTTCCTGTGATTGTGCTGTTGGTGTCCTTTCTCAGATTCCACTAAGGACTTTGCTCCTCCCTTCTCAGCTGTTGCTTTTCACACAACCACTTTTACCCTTTGCTTCCTTTTCCTCCTTATCTGCCTCCTCCTTCTCCTCCTCCTCCTCCTCCCCTTCTTCTGCCTCTTTCTCTTCCATGTTCTCTTTTCTGTTCATTTCTGAGCAATAGACACTACTTCTTAAATAATTGCCTGCTGAGAGCACATTCCTAGAAGCTAACCTTTGTGCCAGCTACTCCCATTGTATTCCCATGACGTCTATGACCCTGGCATCCTCAGTCACTGCAGCATTGTTTGCAGGCTCTGACAGTGGTGACTGACAGCTGTGTGTGAGGCTCTCCTGCAGTTTTTTGATAGCAGTTCATATTTGAAGAATTGCACCGTGTTACCCTTTCTCTTGACTATGCAGGCACTGTATTTTATGGATGGTTTGGAATAACTGTTGTTTGCTGGGAAATTTTAGGAACAGAAAAGCTTAGATTTTGGTGACTTCTCTTTCCACTTTTGATGTCTGTAGTGCTACCCAGGTCCCCGCTCAGCCCTGTGCTCTGGCTCCCCGGTGTGACCTTGAGATGCTCCATGATGTGGCACAGAGCCAGGGTCAAGTATGAAGCAAAATTTTGTACTGGAAATTTGAGTGGTGAGATGTAGAGCCAGGCTGGCAGACAGGGTCCGAGGGATGGTGCACCCAGTCATTTTCTAGTGTTTAGAATATTAACATCCCTTGGAGGCTTGGTTCTACCCATTTTCCCTACTTCTTTTGACAGTGGTGCCCATATCGTGTGTCACACTCACATATTTAGCTCTGAGTTGATAGCAAGCCACATAAATACATGGAAGTTGCTCTATAGAATCTGTCAAATTTCATATACATAACTGCATTGCTTTTTATAAAAGGAAATTAAAGATTATATAGAGTTTTTTTGCAACCTGGAGCAGGCATTTCTGTCTGACTGGGCTTTAGTGACTCTAAAGTTGGTTAAATGAACTTAGTTTTCAGATGAAAAAGTTTCTCAGCTAAAAAACTTACACATGAGAACTATTTAGTGTTGAGACCTGAACACTTTCAGAGATCAATTAAGATAAATTCCTGAACTACAGCTTGACCATCAAAAGCTCAGCTGTCCCTATTTACCAGGGTAATTGGAGACTAATGTGTTTTTCCGGTTTGGGGCTGTGTAGCCACAGCTGTTTCCCCTGGATCAGGCTTTGGTACTCAGAGACCAATGACCTGAGGTCTGATGGAGGGTGCAGAGATGGAGGGCGTGGGTCCTGGGTGAACCTGAGTTCTTTTGAAGGTCTCTTCAAAGTTACAACCAAAGAGATGAAGGTGGAATAAAGTGACTGGAGAAAGATGCTTCTGCTGCTAATGATAATTCCTTTAGTAGATATTTGTTTTACCATGACTTTGTATCATCAGATCTCTCAGTAAATCATCGGTCATAAAATGCTTAAGGACATATAGTCAAAAATCAGAACTGACAGATTTTTAATCCTTTATGCCTTCTGAGAACTTGGTCGGTGTTGAACACATACAGGTTCTGCCTGAGTAATGTCTGTCAGAGGGTTGTGAGCTCTGTGCCGAGCTTAGAGGTACATTCACGATTGTGTTTGTGCTCCGGGAAGCCCGCAGCTGCCGCCTCCGTGAGGAACAAGGCTGTCCTGCAGAGGACTTGCAGCTTCGTCTTGAGACCCAGTGGTAGTGGGACATTTAACTGGCAGCCTTTGAGTCTTGGAGGTCTTAAAGATATGTTAGAACTGTGCAGTGACATGGAGCCTCCAGGTGTTGCTCTGTAGCTCAATTAAAAGCACTCGCAAAAGTAATTTAGTTGAAAATGATGTTATGACCAACTTTCTATCCACGTAAAGTTTGCTTCCAAAATGTTTACTTTAAAAACTTTGGTTCCTTATGAAATGACATTTATTAGAGGCATCTATTCATTTAGCTTAGTGCCTATGTGCTAAATACTGAGCTCATTTTTATATAAGCTATGTTTGACAACAGTCCTAAAACTTCCTGATTTTATTCATATTTGTACATTGTCATATGAAGGAAAGAGCCACTTTCCTCATTCGTTTGTTTATTTATTCATTGGCGATACCAGGGATTGAACTCAGGACCTTGCACTTGCTAGGCAAGCCCTTATTCCACTGAGCTATCTTGCCAGCCCCTAACTTTCCATATTTAAAACATGTGTGGTGAAATAATAATTATTAAAATAGGGCTGGCCTGATAGCTCAGCAGACTAAAGCACCTGCTTAGGCAGAGCGCAGGGGTCTGGGTTTGATCCCTGGCATGCTGTGCCAGCCCACCCCCAGGGCGCGCTGAGATGGTGATTGAGACTGGGTGTGCTGGCACACACCTG